>NC_061116.1:95944674-95949761 GCF_002878395.1 Capsicum annuum | reverse complement strand
GAGGTCGTAGACATACCTCAAATCTCAATACTTGATTAATGACCAATCTATCATAAGCTAGCCATAAAAATAATCATAACAACGATAACAACAATATCAATAACAGCGTGAATAACCCGTTACTCTGAAAACCAAATACCTAGTCGAGCATATGCATACTCCCACCGCCTAAAACTTGAAAGGTTCAATCAACATTTAACAACACATGGCATATTCTTCACTTTTTTCTATTCAGCCATCCCATACCAGCTGATAGACATAGATGTATAGTGGTGATCGGTGATGTGCATGTAGGAAAGAATCCAAAGTACAAAATAGATATCATAATCTCATCCTCATAACCACCTATATAATGATTTTTATCCTTATGACCATCATCAGCATAATTAACCATTGGCATTACAGAGTAACAATATAGTATCATTGTATCCTCTGTCCTTACCGGGTATGATATCATCATTACAATATCCTTTGGCCTTGTCATGTATCAATATATCATCACAACATCCTTTGAACTTACTAGTATCAATATATTGTCACAACATTCTCTGACCTTGTTGGGTATCAATATATCATCACAATATCCTTCGGCCTTGACGGCCGTTAATATATCATCATAAACATCAATATATAAATATTTATAGACATATAATCAGGGCACGGTCTCAAGATGAGGAAAAATGAGGATAAATCTACAAACCTGTTAATATACTCAAAATCATAATCATATAATCATAAAAGTATCCAACTTTTCAATACATCCCAATAATTCGATATTAGCTAACGAACGCTTATGTTCATTAAACCACTAATTCAATAGTCTTTACATAACCTCTAATTACTAAATATTATCCTTCACATAATCTTTATCCATAGGACAACAACTAACCATTTTTAATTTAGTTGCCAATACCTAACATCTAATCAAGATTCATCACAAGGCCATAATCGGCATTTATCCACTAATCATCATGTTCAACTAATCAACCTATAGTCATTCATCATTATTAGCCAACACGTTACTATTTATCATCTAACCATCTTTTATTAACTAACACCATTTGTTAACTAACCATCATTTACAACCAATTCCACATTTACCAACTATTCAACATTATTATCAAGTCATCTTTTATCAATACCATCTCTTATTATCTAGCCTCATTGATACACACTTCTCATTTAACGACTAATCGACATCATAATCTACATTATCAAGTGTTTTAGTCACCTATTAGAAAACTAACTATCACATATCTTAACCCTAATTAGAAATAACGGACATAAAAACATATTTCATCTAGAATCATATTAATTACCGATATAATAATCTTGTGTACCAAATCTATCATGCCATTACCAGTATTCAATCAGTGGAACAAAAAACGTTATACCACATCATTCCCCATCCCATATGGGAGAGAAATGTATACAAACATATATATGCATATTTAAATTGTAATCGCATCCTCCATAATTATAAACATTTCTCAGATATCCAATCAATATCATAACATGGCCCTAGGCCCAATAATATGTCTAAAATAATCAAAACATCATTATCACGGCATTTGGCCCATATACATATCAAATGCACATCGATAATCAAATTTATAAGTTGTAGCATATCTCTAGTTATCTCACATATAGGAGGCACCTCCTATATAGAAGGAATAATATCAATAACCACATAATCATCTCTTACATAGGAGGCATCTCCTATCTAAGAAGAATTATATCAATACATATGAAATCATCTCTTATATAAGAGGCATCTCATATCTAGGAGGCATAATATCAATAAGCTTGTAATCATCTCTCACATAGAAGGAATCTTATATCTAGGAGGCATAATATCAATAAGCATGTAACCATCTCTCCCATTGAAGGCCTCTTATATCTAGGAAACATAATATAAATAAGCATGTATTCATCTATAAGATATCTCATGTCAATAGGTCGTATAGTATGACTTATGAGAAGTATCACCTTTATCGGACAACATATCTAGGAGGAATATCATTTGTATAGGTCTAATAATCATAACTAAAAGGAGATAGCATCTCTATAAGCCCAACATCTTATCAAAAATAAAATAGCATATCAATAGTCCCAACATCACATCTTAGAGAAATAGTATCTCTAAGGACCCAACGTTATGTCTAAGATAAAATATCATCTCTATGAGCCAAATATCAAGTTTTAAAGGGAATAGCATCTCTATAGATTAGAGATCTGGTCAATAAGTAAGTAGTATCTCTATAGGCCCAAATATCATTATTCTAGGAAAATACATCATCATTCAATAAGACATGGGGTAAACTTATACTAACGTTTACTAGTCTCAACCATGCCTAACATCCTCAACTAGGTCCACAAGGCTAACATAAGACTTGGCCTAAGTGGTCAGGACAATCCTACTTCTAATCCTCAATCTCCATATTTAGGCAAACTATGCCCCAACTAGGCTAAGTTATCTTGTTCAACTTCTAGATATTGAGTGATCCATAACAAATCCTAAGATAGGAATTTCATCTAGAAACAAGGGCATTTAAGTCAACTCTACCCAAATCATGATTTCAAACTACCACAGTAGTCTAATAAGGTTTAAAATTTGCTAATCATGCCTCCAACGCTGAAACCACATCCCAAACCTAGAATGATATCATATCCATGATACAAACTAATATAAACTAGGGAGAAGGCAATAGGATTCTCAAGGGTTATAAACATGCCATCTTACGGGTCCAAAGCCCTCATTTAATGCCCAAGCATCAACAATTAAGGCTAAGTTATTCTTTTCATAATCAATCCTAACATCCTCATTCACATGCAATATATATCAGACATTATCTATGAAGAAATGTAAATAGAAGCCTACCTCAAAGCCGAACTATAAAACCTAACATCATACACCATATGATCTATTTTGCTTCACAATCCCCAAAATTCCATCACACTAACAAAACCATAATCTACTCATCAATATGAGTCTAACAATACCCATATTAAACTATTATGCTTCTGGTCCAAAAACGACACCAAAATCCCAAGTGGCTCTCATATACGAAAAATGAGTTTATGAGGCCAACCAAATTTTCACACATGAACAAAGACTCATAACCCTCATAAAATAGGTGAAAATTAAGCATACTTTGAGCTAAAGTAAAGCCTTAAGGTAAATTGGAGTTTTGGGTCCTAACTAAATATTCAAGCTTGAATTTAAAGGATTCTTACCCTAAATTTGAAGATAATCACAATAAAAGATGATAATCAGGCTCCTAAGTCACCCACCATGACTAATTTGTGATTAGCACACTACATTTGGGTTTCTAGGTCTCAATGGAGGAAAAATATGGCCAATTCTTATCCAAAATGGATATTTGAACAACCCTTCCAAAGCCCTCCACAAGCGCGATTACGAACCCACACATGTCGCGATTACGGCTTCGTTATTGCTATGAAGCCATCGCAATCGCGGTACTTTTCTGCTCTAAATGACAAATAAAACTTAGAATTTTGGCCAATGCCTACGGATACATCCAAAATCTAATTTTTGAAAACAAAATATGTAACCACTCTAAATTTGATGTTCTAGATGAGTTGGAGAAGTTGGATTTTCAATCCAATGTTGATTCAACCCAATGTGGGTCCAACACCTAAACTTTTAATTTTCAACTTTCCAATCAGGTCAAAATGAGATTGGGTGCATTGAAACCTAAACCAAAGGTCTAGATAGGCCAAAATTAATATTTCCAATTTTCTGGCATAGTCGAAATTTACATTCAAAATTTTTTTAAAAAGGTTTTCACCTGGTGGCCATTTGGAATCAGTGAAGACTTCTGAATTGGAATTGGTTATAAAAAACAAATGAATTGCTCGGTAACCAAACCGCCAGTCCTAACAAGTCATAAATGACTTGAGGCATATATGTAGAAGCTCACAGAATGAAGATAAGAAAGAATATAAAAAATGAATGAAAGGGTCATTATGATGGATTTGATGAACCTTATGTTTAGACGTAATTTAGACTCCTTCTTTGTTATGTTCATTAGTTACATTCTTGTGTAATGTAGGAGTAGGGAGGAGCATATGTAGCATTTGAGAATTGTACTCCAGACATAGAGAGATAATAGGTTTTTTTCCAAATTCTCAATATGCAAGTTCTGGCTCGAGTAGGTTACATTAATAGGAAATGAGGTATCTAAGTATAGGAATATGGTGGATCCAATGAAGATTGAGGCTATTAGAGATTGGGTGAGACCTACATCTCCATTTGAGGTTCGTAGATTTATTGGTTTTAGAAGATACTACAGGTAGTTCAGTGAGGGTCTTGCTATTGTTGCAGTGACGATGATTGAATTGATCTAGATGGAGGGTCTTTCTAATGGTCTGAGGATTCAGAGTCGAGATATTAGAAGCTCAAGGATTTTCTCACTTTATCTCTTATATTATCTTTTCCTATTGAGGGCGAGGGGTTTACCATATATTTTGATGCTTTCGGTGTTGGTTTGGGTTTTGTTCGGATGCAGCAGGGTTGAGTTATTGCTTATACATTGAGGAAAATAAAGGTCCACGAATGCAACTACCCCACTTATGATTTAAAGTTGGAAGTAGTAGTTTTGTGCTTAAGATTTGGACGTATTATTTTAGTGGCATTCATTATAGGGTTTACACTAATCATCATAGTATTCAGAACCTTATGACATAGAGAAAGCTTAATTCGAGATAGTGAATGTGGATGGAGTTGCTAATGGATTATGACATCTCTATTCAACACCATCTGATCAAGGAGAATATGGTACCAAATGCCTTGAGATGGAGGTCGTGTGTATGGGTAGCTTGGCCTTGATTTTAGTTTTTGAGAGGTTATTGGCAAGGGACATCCAGTCCTAAGACAACTTGATGGTGCAATTTTATATTTCAAACCAAGAAGATCTTTGATAGGGTTGAGGCTATGACACGACCAGACTGGGGGCATTATTGTAATGGGTGTCCTAAGTTCGACCAACACCAGAGACCACCCCTATTACCCAACCCAACCTCTAGCCTCTCGCCCTGAGTTGGCTGAATTTTGATCATATAAC
>NC_061116.1:95772631-95941674 GCF_002878395.1 Capsicum annuum | reverse complement strand
ATAACAAGATAGTGTAATAGCTTACATGAAGACTCTGGGATAGGATCACAACCTTGACCAACCTAACCAAGTCCAACTATCCCATACCAACCGTCCAACCATACCAAACCACACTAATCCCGAAACAAGGCCATAAACCAAGCCATAACCAAATAAGTTCCAAAACATAATATGATTAATCCCAAAATTAAATACGATGGAATAGTGAGTAATTATGTCCAATGATGTCATCCCCAATACCAGTGCCAATAGTAAGGCTGAAACCAATACCGATCCTGCCCATTCCAACAAATAACAGTACCACAAAGCCTCTAACCAAAAAAGTAAGAATATCTGGTTGGGACATTCCCCCAACCAAAGCCAAAACCAATATACATAAATAAATCAGAATGTCTAAAAATATCCATAACATAGAATGCGGCCTTCCAGAAATATGGAAGCTCACTACTTCAATCCAACAGTTGTCCCCGAGTTAATCACTATCTAGGAGGAGTAGAACAATTGGTTCCTGCATAGCTTGTGTATCCAGCCGCCCAAAAATAGATTACCGAGTGATCGTTAGAATGAACTCAGGATAAGGTTAAAATAATACAATTTATAAAACCAAGTAAAATCATCCATATCCATACAAACCAGACACATATATACACATCCCAGGAAAGGGAATCGAGTTTATCATGTCATTAAAACCTTTTACCTGGGTTTTATAGCTTTGTCGTCCTAAACCACCCATGGGCTATATGGGTTTAGCTCCCTCAGCTAAAAGGGCCCAGTGCATAAAACTGCATGACCAGGGAAGAAAACCTGGGATGACAAGTACATCCCCCAAATATAAAGTGTGACATCATGCACACGGTCACCAAGACCAAATCTAACATCGGCAAATATGAGTTTCCAATTTTGGTCCCCTCGGGACATCCACCTTCTATGGCTTTACTACACACCCTGCCATTATTACCCAATTAAAACCATTACCAAGCAACCAACCAATACATTTATCATTTATTGACCAAGGCCATTATTAGTGGTATCGTCATAGCGACTATACTTGTAAGTATTATCCTTAGCCAAACCTTAGGGGATTCCATGTACCCCACATGATTTCTAATTAACCAAAACCATGGTCACCAAGGCCTTTACCATCCACTTAAAACTAATTAAATCACTCATATCATTTAGTGTTCCACTACCAAGTTTAAACCATGCATACGTTCCATGGAAAAAATCAATATTATAGTGAAAACATTGATGAAGGCATTTTATCAGACACATTGGGGCATAGTATTTCCAAAACCGAAGAACTATTCCCATGCAAACAATTATCCAATACCACTATTATTACATATAAAACCATAATTAAAGTATGGGAAAACCATAACCAAGCATTTATAACCAAAAACCCCAAATCTTATTTGAAAACCCAAATTCATTCAACATTAATATCAATAAAAAAAATTTATAAAACCATGCCTTTAATTGAAACTAACAATGAGGGAACAGAACATACCTTAATTGACAATGTAAATAGAGAGAAACCACCAATAAGATCCCCAATTTAGTCCTCCAGTTTAAACCCTAGCTTTCTTGCCCAAAGGCTATTGAGAGAATTATAGAGTGTTTTGGAAGAGTTTCTAAGTGTTAATGAATAGAATAATAGGATAAATAACCTCCTAATTAAGTTAGAAGTCATGGGACCTTATTAGGGTAAGTAGGGAAGTGTCCAGAATACCATCACTTAAGTTGCACAAAATTATGTTACAGGGATATGACTGACCCTCACGAGTCCTACCCTTTGATACAAGTGGTACCCACCACTCGTGTCCTAAGCCTTAATCCTTGGACCCAAAACTTTCCAATGTATGATTCATCCAACCTAAGTCATTTTGATAGCATACAATCCATTCCCTTGCCCTAGATTTCTGGGAAGATAGAATCATAAAAGGTTTGAACATTGTCCACCATACGAGTCCTGGGTACAACTCGTACCCTGGCTTACGACTCACGGTGATCCACTTGCACTTAGATCCAACCTAATTTGCTAAGTCTAAGGTTATGTGAAAAAACCAAACAATCTGTATCCGACCATACAACTCATACCATATAAGTCGTACCTATTTTCGTGACCAAAATTTTTCCCACCAACTAGCACTGGTCAGCTTACGACTTGACCATATCGTTCGTACTATAACATATGGATCATACCCATGAGCCATATTAGGTCCAGAGACTAGAATTCTAGGAAATTTATAAGGTCCATAAATGAGGGTGTTTCAGTTTCCCCCACTAGGAACATTCGTCCCCAAATGACGTACAAGGTAGGGATAACCATACGCACGAGTTATGTACATCATTAAATATATTTCCAATCCTTAACAAAGTTTGAAAACAAAGAGGAAAAGATATTAATATTTCCGTTAACAAACTCAAAAAATAAAGATGTGTTGAAGGAACATACCTTGTGCACAAATCCCAAAAGCAGAAAATAGATGTGGATACTTGGAATTCATATCCTACTCCACTTCCCATGTAGCTTCTTACATCTTATAGTTCCTCCATAGAACCTTAATCGAAGCCATATCCTTGGTTTGCAATCGATGAATCTGGCTATTGAAGATCTTAACCGAGGCCTCTTCATAATACAGAGAGTCTAAGATACCCTACCCCTCCAAATAAATAATCAATGAAAAATCACCAAGACACTTTCTCAACATGGATACATAAAATAATGATGAACCAAGCTCAAGATAGAAGGTAACTCTAATTCTTAAGCTATATTTCTAACCCTCCGCTAAACAAAATAAGGACCAATATACTGGGGACTGAGCTTTCCCTTTTTTCCAAACCATATTACTCCCTTCATGGGAGATACCTTGAGGAATACCTATCCCTAACCTCATACTCCAAGTATCTACATCTAACATCCACATAGGAATTTTGGTGACTTTAGGAAGCCTTGAGCCTATCCCGAATAACCTTTACATTTTCCATAGCTTTATAGACCAAATCCAGACCAAACATATCCACCAAAAAGATTGTCCTCATTGGCAAAAAATAAGCAGTCTTTATCATCCTATCCACGATTACCCAAATAGAATCATATTTATTTTGGGACCAAAGAAGATCGGTAATGAAGTCCATATTAATTTCCTCTTATTTCTATTTAGGCAAAACAATCTCTTGATACAAAACACAAGGGCTCATATTCTCAACTTTAACATATTGACCTACCAAACACTTGGCCCCAAAATCTGCCATATCCCTCTTCATATCGTTCCACCAATACATCTCCTTGAGATTATGATACATCTTCATGGGAATAAGATGAAGAATATTGCGCGACTCATGTGCCTCAACTAAAATCCTTTGTCACAAACCATCGACATCAGGAACACACAACTTTCCTTGGTATCTTAATGTACCATCACCACTGATATCAAACACCATCACCTTCTGTATACCTATGTTACTCTTGATTTTCCTCAAGATAGGATCTAGCATTTGCTTCTGCTTAATCTCCACACCAAGAGATGACTCAACTACTTCCTGTACCATCATCCCTCCACCCTCAGAATCCATAAGATGAACTTTGAGATTTGTAAAGCGATGAATATCTTTCACTAATTCCCGCTTTCCTTTCTCCAAATAAGCCAAACTCCAACTTGCTAAGAGCATCAGTAACCATGTTAGCAATACTTAGGTGATAGTAAAGACTCATATCATTGTCAATGAAAAGCTCAAGCCATCTCCTATACCTGAGATTGTTCTTCTTCTAAGTGAACACATACTTTAGACTCTTATGATCAGAAAAGATGTCCACGTGTACACCAATCAAATAATATTGTCATATTTTCAAGGTAAACACAATTAGCAATAGCTCCAAATCATGAGTAGCATCGTTCCTCTTATGTACCTTCAACTAACAAGAAGCACAGGCAATCACCTTCCCATGCTGAATCAAAACACAACCAAGACCTACATGAGATGCATCACAACAAACCACGAACCCATTATTGCCTTTTGGCAAAGTCAGAGTTGGAGCAAAAGTTAGCTTATCTTCCAACTTCTCAAAACTCCCTTCACAAGCATCACACCAAAAAAAGTAATGTTTTTCTGAGTCAACATAGTAAAAGAAGCAGCTATAAATGAAAAGCCTTCCACAAATTGCCTATAATACCCAGCTAAGCCCAAGAAGCATCAAATATTAGTAGGAGTCGTAGGTCTAGGCGACCTTTTAACCACAGCCACCTTTTGCAGATCCACCATGATCCCCTCGCTAGAAATAATATGACTAAGAAAACTTATTGTGTTCAACCAAAACTCACACTTAGAGAACTTGGCATACAACTATTATTCCTTCAATGTCAATAATACCACACAGAGGTGATCATTATAATCCACCCCACTTTTGGAATTAACTTGAATGTCATAAATAAACACAATAAAGAAGAGATCCAAGAATAACATAAAAACCCTATTCATCAAGTCCATAAATGCTGGTGGGGAATTAGTCTATCAAAATAACATAACCAAGAACTTAAAGTACTTATACCGAGTATAAAAAGTTATCTTAGGGATATCCTCCTCCCTAATATTAAGTTGATGATACCCAAACCGAAGATCTATCTTAGAAAAAAACATGGCACCTTGTGATTGATTAAACTAGTCATCTATCCTTGGAAGAGGATACTTGTTCTTAATCGTTACCTTATTCAACTATCGATAGTCAATGCATATCCGAAGGGAACTATATTTCTTATGTACGAACAACACTAGTGTACCCCATAGATATACACTAGGATGAATAAACCTCTTATCCAGAAGATCCTTATGTTGCTCCTTGAGTTCCCTCAACACAGCCGGAGCCATTCTATAAGGACGAATAGATATTGGACGAGTTTCCAAAACCAAATCAATACCAAACTCTATTTCCCTATCCGGAGGAACACTAAGAAGATCATCCAAAAAGACCTCAGGAAACTCATTTACCACTGAAATAAAATAAAAATATGGACCCTCCGAGTTAGAATCTTTAACCCAAACCAAGTTTAAAAAATCCCACACAGTCTGCCTACCACCAACAGATACCGTACACCCCCTATAAACCCTCTTAAAAATAACTGAGTCATCTACTAAGGTATAAATAGAAAAAGGATCCAAAACAACATTGGGATCAAAACCAATTATACATACAACCCTAAATAGGGTCATATAGGACAAAGTGGACCCTAGATAAAGTAGACAATACAAGTCACGAGAAAAGAGATGTGACATACCCAGTAACAATATCAGGCGATGCCTCAGATTCTTATGGGGATGCTAACATATACAACATATTCTAGACAACCCTAGAATCAGGAGCAGTATCAAAAGTAGATGCATCACCACCAGGTTCAGAAGCAAAAAATGAAGCCACATGTACCTTATTTTCTCCCTAGCAACCTTATTAATCAGATGATCCCTGACTCGATGGCCTGCCTAGCTAGACTTAAAGCATTTGTCCCTCTCTTCATTATAATAAATCCAATGAAGATAACCATAGAACCAACAAAGAGAGCATAAGGAAATTAACTGACTCCCACTCGCATAAGATGGGGCACCCTGTGCCTAAAACTTATCACCACCCTGATGATGCCTATCACCCGACTACCTCGGGTAAAGAGCACTAGTAGTAGAGAAGGAACCAGAACTCCCCCACTTCTTTTTCATCCATTTACCTTTATCCTGACTACCATGTGACTGAGTACCTCTTTGATCAAAAAACCTACTCCTCTTACCTTGCCTATCTCCAAAATCTATTTATTTCTTCTTCTCATCCTCTACCTGCTGCATATAAATAATCAACCTAGAAATATACATTTCTTTAATTAGTAAAGCAGTCTTGCTTTCTAAGATCAAATCCTAATTCAACCCAGAAGAGAACTTTCTCATTCTTATTCTCATGTCAGCCACCAAATTAGTAGCATACCTTGACAGTTGATGAAATGTCAAGGCATATTCCTTGACAGACATTCTCGCTTGCTTAAGATTCATAAACTTCTCCATTTCTTATTCCCTCATTTCTTGAGTAAATAAATAATCCAAGAAAATACCACAGAAGGTATCCCATAAGGGTATCTCCTCCACATCACCTTTATCCCTATCTCACTCACTGTATAATTGGTATGCAATATCCTTGAGTTGATAAGCTATAAAGTTTACACCTTCCATATTAGTAGCCTGCATCACCCTAAATATCTTCTCTATTTTATCCAAGAAACCTTGAGGATCCTTCTTCACCTTCACACCAGTACAAGTAGAAGGATTTAGTTTCATAAACTAACCAACCCTTATAGCCTCAACAGACAACCCATCAGGCGTATCCCACTCAGTTTGAGTAGTAACCAATTTAGTAATAGTATATATAGACTGGAATAATTCTGAATTAGTCTCCTTACCCTAGAAAGGACTAGTAGAAACCAGAGAAACTCTAGAACTATCAAGGATAGGACCCAGAGATCAAAGACGAACTCCAGATGTAGGACGTACCCCATCAATACTGTCCCCAGATGGGATTGAAGAGTTTTCTTGTATTCCAAATCATCGTGGCATATTTTGAAAAGTGAATAACCAAGGATTCGAGAAGAATTTCAAGACTTAGAATATATGCTTAAAAACATAATACTGAGAAAGTAAAACATTCCTAAATTCCTTGTAGCCTCTCTCTTATGAGTGTGGCATGCTACAAACCCCTTAAAAAGACTCCAGTAGACATGGCTTTATGGACTCCTAATTGACCATGAATCTAGAGCTTTGATACCAACTTAACATGACCCGACCAGGGGCCATGTTGTAATGGGCATCCTATGTTCGACTAGGATCGGAGACCTCCCCCATTACCCAACCCAACCTCTAGCTGCCTACCCTGAGTTTTTTGAATTTTGAGCATATAATAAGATAGTGTAAAAACTCACATGAAGACTCTGGGATAGGATCATAACCATGACTAACCCAATCAAGTTCGACCATCCCATACCAACCATCCATCCATCAATATCGAAATAAGGGTCATAAAATAGGTCATAACCAAATAAGTTCCAAAACATAATTTGATTAATACCGAAATAAAATATGATGGAATAGCGAGAAATTATTTCCAATGATGCCAACACCAATACCAATGCCAATATTAAGGCTAACACCAATACTGATCCCATCCATTCCAACCCATAGTAGTATCTCAAATCCTCTAACAAAAGAGTAAGAATATTCAATTGGAACATGCCCCCAACTATAGCCAAAACCAATATCCATAAATAAATTAAAATGTCTAAAAATATCCAAAACATAAAAAGGAGCCTTCCAAAAAGATAGAAGATTAACACTTTAATCCAACAGCCATCCCCGAGTCAATCACAATGTAGGAGGAGTAGAACGGCGGGTTCCTATATAGCATGGGTATACAGACTCTCGAAGATGGCTTAGAGAGTTCGAAAAACCCCACAAAATTCAAAAATTAATTTATTCCCTTAAATCTTGGTAAGGGGGTCCCAGACTGAGAAAATTTTAGCTAAGTACTCAGACTTATTGTTATTTTAGCCATTTTAAGTTGGCGACTCTATTTCACAAATCCTATGACCTTAAAATATCGATCTTTAGGTTGATCCACGATCAGGAATGTCATTAGGTGTTCTTAAACAAGTTTTGGATTTTTTAGACCTTGTTTGGACCATGTTTAGGAGCCCAAAATAGTGTATCAACGTGATTTTAATGCGCCGCATCGATCAATATTTTTCCTTGGCTCCCAGTGGTAATTTCCAATAAGGTGATGCAGACCTGACACAGCACATTGGCCATCATGTCGATGCCAACGACAAAGTGCGTCATCCTACGCGTAGCTAGTTCAGTTTTTAGTCATTAAAAAGTCATGTCCTTAGGGGTAAATGGGTCATTTTCCCACCCTTATTCAGCCCTAAAACACGAGATTCAGTCCTTATTAAGAAAAATATACTTATTTTCTCTCAAAATCTCTCAAGAATAAAACCTTGGGGGATCAATTTTAAATTAAAAACTCAAGAACCCACTACTAATCTTTTAGAATTCAAGCACTAAGGTATGTGAAGTGTTCATCCAAGGTTCCTTCCACCCTTGGAGTCCAAGAACCTCTTTTAAAACTTCAAGTAGCTTGATTTCATGTTTTTCATGATTTGGAATTAAAGTGTATTTATGGCTATTATCTTAATTGGGTTTCTATTTCATGATTTATTACAAGATTCATGTAGAATTAATTGATATATGTGCATTATCATGTGAATCCATGTTGAAACCCTTGAAGTTGTAGATATGGAATTGAATTATGATGCCTACTTATTATTTTAGTGTCATGTGCCTAGATTATGTTCTTCAAGTGTTTGATGAATTGTTTATGTGAGTTGAATAGTGAAATTTTATTACATTAGCATGTGTTTAAGTTTATGGCATGCGAGTGTTTGCTATAATGTCTTAATGAATAATGATGATCAAGTAGTTAGCTGTCATGTTTCAAGATTATGCCATGTCTTGTAATTTATGCTATTGAGTCCTGGGGGTATTTAATACCGACTTTAATTTAGTTGATTACCTAGAGCCATGGTAAGTCACAGAGTAGTGTCAGTCATGTCATGATCAGTAGAATTTTATCCGTCACAGAACTCAAGAAAACTCAGTAAAATTAATATTAGTCCAATTTGGTTCAGTATAATCAGTTTAGCTCAGTTAAATAGTATGATCAATAATAGTTCAGTCCATCTTAGAACAGTTTAGAAATTTAGTCTAGTGTTTGTTCTATTGGGAGTAGGATTCAGCACTGAGTAAACCCAAGGATGGGGACCCACCTACCAGCAGAGGGTGTGATCCTTATAAAAAGTCCTTGCATTCCAGAACTATGTATCCAGCTTAGGTTGATACATTAACCTACCAGTTAAGGGTTGATTAGGTATTTTAATTTGCTAGTTAGGGGTATCACCATTCTCATTTAGAGCACCTACCAGATAAGGGTAACTCAGTTTGTCTTTACCTATGGCACGGTACTGACACCCTTCCAACTGGGGTACAAGTTGGACCCCAATCAGTTCAGAAAAGAGCATGTTGGATACATGATTACCTCCTATAGTCTTAGTTTTAGATTCAGTGTCAGTATAGAGCTCAGTTTAGTTCTACAAATTCAAGACTATCAGATACAGTTACCCAGCTTCGTATGGAACTCAGATAGTTCCACAGAATCAAGACTATCAGATATAATCACTCAATTACCAGTAATTCAGTATTAGTAAATTCAAATATCATTTAATCAGTATTCAGACTTGGTATCTAGTGTTATCACGATCTTAGTTATAATTTACTTATTCATGCTTGTACTCTCACTTAGTTATACTCATGTCATTCAGTCAGTATTATTCATGCATATAAACCCATGTATTTTAGCCTACCTCACGTAGTATACCAGTATATTCAAAGTATTGATGTATACTTTTCTATTGTGCTATGATGTTTTATATCATAGGTTCAGATGCACGGGCTCCTAACCATACTTTGCGGTTCAGATATCCAGCAGTCAGAGTTAATGGTGAGTCCTTATAGTTTGAGGACATGATTATTATTTTAGTAGTTCAGTTTATTTTCAGTAGTTGAAGTTAGTTAGGGGATTGTCCCTTCAACTCCATGATTCAGATAGTAGAGGCTTTCCAGACTAGAGTATTTTCTAATAGATGTTTCAGTTTTGGTATTGTTATATAGTACTCAATTTTATTTATAGTATTGAACCTTATGGATAGTTTCCACCTATTTCCATATAAATTATAGTATTATTGTTCAGTTATTATAGCAGGTACCAATCCTGGGTTAGATTGTGGTCCTGTAGTATTATGAGTATCGTGTAGCATCCAGGGTACAGACTTAGGGCATTACAAAGTTGGTATCAGAGCCTAAGGTTCAACAGAGTCCTAGGAAGTCTGAAAGCCACATATAGTAGAGTCTTGTGTGTGGGTGTGTAGCATGCCACACTTATGGATAGGAGGCTGCAAGATGTTTTCAAAAATATTTCCCTTCTTTTAGTATTCATGTTGTGCGAGCGAACATAAGCTCCAGTTAAAATCTTTGTCTAATCCAAGTTTCTCTTCCGTTTAAAGAATATACCTCCAAAGAGGACTAAAATAAGAGGAATGGGAGACTATCCAGAACCCCAGCCTATCCATCCAGATCCCCTAGATAAACATGTCTCCCACACTGAGTTCAGAGTAGCTTTCACTACCCTAGCTCATTCTATGGCAGCCCAGAATAAATACCCAACTGTTGTTTTGGCCAACCTAGTGGCCAACATTACTACATCTAGAATTCGAAACTTCACTCGAATGAAGCCTCCATCTTTTACTGGGTCTAAGTCAGACGAGGACCCTCAGAAATTTTTTGATCAAGTGCAAAAGGTTATAGATATCATGGGAGTTATATCTAGTGAGAGTGTTGAGCTAGCTGCATATTATTTACAAGATGTGGCTCACTCATGGTTTAAAAAGTAGAAGGTAAAGAGGTCTGCTAATGCAAGGCCCATAGAATGGGAGGCGTTTGCCATTACTTTTCTAGATAGTCTCTTCCCACTGGAGTTAAGGAAAGTAAAGGTTCTAGAATTTATTAATCTAAAGCAGGGCAACATGATAGTGAAAGAGTATTCTCTCAAGTTTACTCAATTAGCTAGATATGCTCCTCGTATGGTAGCAGATAGTAGAGGAAAGATGAGTAAGTTTGTATCAGGGGTGTCTAATAGTGTGGTCAAGGAGTATAAGACTGCAATGCTGATTAAAGAGATAGGCATATCCAGGCTCATAGTCTATGCTCAGCTGATAGAGGAGGCCAAGAATAGGGAGAAGGAAAGGGAGAACAAGAGAGCAGGAACAAGTAGTTTCAGCTTCGCTCAGCCTAAGTCAGAGGGTGGTAATCATTCCCAGTTCCTTTCAAAATCTCAGTTCCAGCTCCATCTTCATCCAATGCTCCAGTGCCAAAATTTAGAGATTGTAATAGATATAGAAAACCAGGCCCTAAACCTCAGGGTAGTGTCAGCAGTGCCCAAAAAAATCACTTTGGTCAGAAATATGGTAGAAAACACTAAGATATCTGTAGAGCTAGTAGCGATATATGTGTTGGATGTGTCAAAGTCATAGATTTTCCCCAGTCAAGTTTCTAGTGTCAGCATAATCATCCCCCAGCTCATTTCGGTAGCCCAAATCAGCAGGGTGCCTCTTCCAGTGCCACCAGTAGGCAACACCCAAATAGACTATGTGCTCTTCAGTCCTGACAGGATCAAGAAATTTCTCCTAATATGGTCACTGGTATGTTACAAGTTTTCCATTTATATGTTTATGCTTTGCTAGATCTAGGAGCTTTTTTGTCCTTTATTACTCCATATATAGCTATTGACTTCGGAGTTAATCCTAAAATCCTAGTAGAGCCTTTATCAATCTCTACCCCAGTGGGTAAATTATCATAGCCCGACGGGTATAAAGGAACTGTCCAATTATGATATCTTAGAAAGTCACTTTAACAGACTTAGTTGAATTAAAGATAACAAATTTTGATATGATTCTCGACATGGATTCACTTTATTCCTGCTATGCCTCAGTCGACTATAAAAATAGAATTGTCCAATTTCAATTTCCAAATGAAACCATCCTTGAGTGGAGTGGTATTACTTTAGTACTCAGGGATCAGGTTATTTCCTACCTAAGGGAAAAGAAAATGATATATATGGGATGTGTCTACCATATTATTCGAGTCCAGGACTCCAAATCAGAAGCCCCTAGTCTTGAATTATTGTCAGTAGCATGTGAATTCCCAGATGTGTTTCTTGAAGATCTTTTTAGAGTTACTCTCAAAAGGGAAATTGACTTTGGAATAGACCTTCTTCTACATATACAACCCATCTCTATTCCGCCATACAGGATGGCACCTGCAGAACTTAGAGAATTAAAAAAATAGTTGAAGGATCTCTTAGATAAGGAATTCATTAGACCCAGTATGTCCCCATGGGATACACCAGTTTTATTTATGTGAAAGAAATATGGTTGCCTAAGAATGAGTATTGACTACCGTCTGCTAAATAAAGTCACAGTTAAGAACAAGTATCCCCTTCCTAGAATTGATGACTTATTTGACCAACTTTAGGGAGCTAGTTACTTTTCTAAGATAGACCTCAGATCTGGCTATCATCAGCTCAGAGTCAGAGAATGTGATATCCTAAAGATAGCTTTCAGAACTCGGTATGGTCACTTCAAATTCTTAGTCATGTCATTTGGTCTTACCAATGCCCCAACAACCTTTATGAACTTCATGAACCATGTGTTTAAGCAGTACTTAGATATGTTAATTATTGTCTTTATAGATGTTGTCTACTCCCGCAGTGAGCATGACCATGCAGACCATCTCAGAATAGTACTACAGACTCTCAGAAACCATCAACTATTCGCCAAATTTAGTAAGTATGAATTCTGGCTAAGGTCAGTATCTTTCCTTGGCTATTTCATTTCTAATGATGGCATTAGAGTTGATCCCTAAAAACCTGAAGCAGTGAGGAACTGGCCTAGATCTATCTCTCCATCAGATATCAGGAGTTTTTTAGGCTTGGCTAGCTATTATGAATGGTTTGTTGAGGGATTTTTGTCTATTGCATCCCCTATATCCATACTAACTCAAAAGAAATTCAAATTCTAGTGGTAGATTCTTGTGAGAAGAGTTTTCAAGAGTTGAAGACTTGACTCACTACAGCTCCAATTTTGACCCTGCTTGATGGTTTAGACGGCTTTGTTGTGTATTGTGATGCTTCCAGAGTTAGTCTAGGGTGTGTTTTGATACAGAGAGGTAAGTTCATAGCCTACACCTCTAGACAGCTTAAGCCCCATGAAAAGAACAATCCTACTCATGACCTTTAGTTAGAAGTAGTAGTGTTTGCCTTAAAGATTTGGAGGCACTATTTGTATGGAGTGCACGTTGATGTATTCACTGACCATAATAGCCTTTAATATGTGTTCTCTTGGAAAGATCTAAACCTTTGTCAGAGAAGGTGGTTGGAGTTGTTGAAATACTACAACATGAGCGTCCTGTATCATCCAAATAAAGCCAATGTAGTGGTTGGTGCTCTTAATAGGATGTCTATGGCTAGTGTTGCTCTCGTGGAGGATAGTAAGAAGAAGTTAGCCTAGGAAGTTCATCAGCTTGCCCGACTAGGTGTTCGCTTAGTCTATTCAGCAGAAGGTAGTGTATGGGTGCAGAGTAGTTTAGAATCATCCCTAGTTTTTGAGGTGAAGGAAAAGCAGGATAGGGATCTCAGTCTAGTCAAGTTAAAAGAATTAGTCAGAGATTAGAAGGTAGAGGTTTTCTCCCAAGGAGGAGATAGTGTGTTGTGCTGCTAGGGTTTGCTGTGTGTGTCAGGTATAGATGACCTAAGATAGCAGATTCTTGTAGAATCGCATGGTGTGTGCTACTCCATCATCCAGGGGCCACTAAGATTTACCGTAATTTGTGGGAGATCTATTGGTGGAGTGGGATGAAGAGAGACATTTTAAAATTTGTGGATAAGTGCTCAATGTGTCAGCAGGTTTATATTGAGCATCAAAAGCCTAGTGGGTCCATACAGGAGTTTAGTATTCCCACCTGGAAATGGGAAGAAGTAGACATGGACTTTATGGCGGTTTTGCCTCATACTCGTCGCCAGTATGATTTAGTTTGGGTCATCATAGAAAGGATAGCCAAATTAGCTCATTTCCTACCTGTCCATACCTCTTATTCAGCCAAGGATCATGCCAAACTCTATATCAAGGAATTGGTTAGATTGCATAGTGTTTCATTGTCCATTATCTAAGATAGAGGTACTCAGTTCACCTCTTAATTCTAGAAGGCATTCCATAAGGGTCTTGGAACTCGAGTCCACCTTAGTATAGCCTTTCATCCTCAGACAGATGGTCAAGCAGAAAGAACCATTCAGACTTTTGAAGATATACTGCGAGCGTGTGCGATAGACTTTAAAAGTAGTTAGGATGACCCCTTTCCTTTGATTGAATTTGCATATAACAATAGCTATCATTCCAGAATTCAGATGGCTTTGTTTGAGGTGCTTTATGGGAGGATATATAGATCTCCTATTGGTTAGTTTGAAGTGAATGAGGCCGCAGTGGTACAGACTGACTTGGTAGTTGATACCTTAGAAAAAATCCAATTGATCAGAGAAAGTCTTAAGATAGCTCAGAGCTGAGAGAAATCATACGCAGATGTCTAAAAAAAGGAGCTCGAGTTTTAGATTGGTGATTATGTGTATTTAAAAATCTCTCCTATGAAAGAACTAAAGAATTTTGGTAAAAAAAGGAAGCTCAGTCCCTGATATATTGGTCCTTACCGAGTTCTTAGCCATTTTAGAAAGGTAGCTTACGAGCTTGAGTTGCCTTCAAACGTAGCTTCAGTGTATCCACTATTCCATGTCTCGTTGCTTAAGAAATGCATAGGTGACCCAGAAGTCATAGTCCCTATAATGGGCATAGATATTCAGAATAGCCTCTCTTACGAAGAGATCCTAGTCAAAATCCTTGATTATCAGATTCGTAGACTGAGGAACAAAGAAGTCCCTCTAGTCAAAGTTCTTTGGAGAAATCAGTCCATCGAGGGAGCTACTTGGGAGGCGGAATTAGATACGCGGACCAAGTATCCTAACCTCTTCTCCAAAAATCCAAACTTAACCCAAGGTAATAGTTTTCCCTTGAAATTACTCTATTCCATGTTTAGATTTCCCTTTTATAGATTTGGTATTAGTTACCATTGCATTCTCAGTTATGTATTCATACATCAGTTATGCATGTTCATCATGAGAAGCTCAGCTTAATAGTAATCCCAATCATGCATTCATGAATCATGTTCAGCTATGTACTCATGCATCAGATATGCATAATCAGTATGACAATTCAGTACATCAACAACTTTAGTCATGAAATCATGCTTCAGTCATGCATGTCCGATAAATGTGTTTAGTCTGTCAATTCTCACATCTTAGACAGTCACATTTGAGGTTGAATATTCCAAAGGGGGACATATTGTAAGACCCCACAAAATTAAAAACTTAATTTAGTCCGTTAAAGCTTGTTAAGGGAGTCCCAGACTTAGAAAATTTTAGCTAAGTACTCAGAATTAGTGTCTTTTTAGCCTTCATAAATTGACGACTCTATTTCACGACCCCTATAACCTTAAAATGTTGATCTTTAGGTTGATCCATGATCAGGAATGTCAATAGGTGTTCTCGAACAAGTTTTGGATTTTTTGCACCTTGTTTAGACCACGTTTGGGAGCCCAAAACAATGTATCAACGTGATCTCAACGCATCGCATCTACCACCGCGTCGATCAATATTTTTCCTTAGCTCCCAATGGCAATTTTTAGTGAAGCAACACAGATGAGATGCAGCACATTGGCCATCGTGTCGATAGCAAGGATGCAGTGTGTCGTCCTACGCGTCGCTAGTTCTGTTTTCAATCATTAAAAAGTCACGTCCTTAAGGGTAAATAGGTCATTTCCCCACCCCTATTCAGCCCTAAAATACAAGATTTAGCCCTCATTAAGCAAAATATACTTATTTTCTCTCAAATTCTCTCAAGAACAAAACCTAGGGGGATCAATTTCAAATTAAAAACTCAAGAACCCACCACTAATCTTTTAGAATTCAAGCACAAAGGAATGTGAAGTGTTCATCCAAGGGTTCCTTCCACCCTTGGAGTCCAAGAACCTCTTTTAAAACTTCACGTAGCTTGATTTCATGATTTCCATGATTTGGAATTAAAGTGTATTCATCGCTATTATTTTAATTGGGTTTCTATTTCTTGATTTACTATAAGATTCTTGTAGAATTAATTGATATGCGCGCATTATCATGTGAATCCATGTTGAACCCTTGAGGTTGTAAATGTGGAATTGAATTATGATGCCTACTCATTGTTTTATTATCATGTGCATAGATTATGTTCTTCAAGTGTTTGATAAATTGTTTATGTGAGTTGAATAGTGAAATTATATCACGTTAGTATGTGTTCAAGTTCATTTCATGCAAGTGTTTGCTAGAATTTCTCAATGAATGAATGAAGATCAAGTAGTTCACTGTAATATTTCAAGATTGTGCCATGTCTTATAAGTTATGTTATCGATTCCTGGGGGTATTTGATACCCAATAATTTAGTTGATTACCTAGAGCCATGGTAAGTCACAGAGTAGTGTCAGTCATGTCACGTCAATAGAATTTTGTCAGTCACAGAACTTAGGATAACTCAGTAAAATTAGTATCAGACCAGTTCAGTTCAGTATAATCAGTTTAGCTCAGTTAAACAGTATGATCAATAATAGTTCAGTCTAGCCTAGAACAGATTAGAAATTTAGTCCTACGTATGTTCAGTTGGATGTATTATTCGACACCGAGTGAACCCAAAAATGGGGACCCACCTACCAGCAGAGGGTGTGATCCTTAGAAGTAGTCCTTGAGTTCTAGAACTATATAGCCAGTGTAGGTTGAGACATCAACATTCCAGTAGAGGGTTGATGAGGTGTTTTAACCTGCCAGCTTAGGGAATCACCATACTTATTCAGAGCACCTGACAGATGAGGGTGACTCAGTTTGTCTTTACCCATGGCATGGTATTCAAATCCTTTCAACTCGGGTTATAGGTTGTACCCCAATCAGTTCAGGGAGGGGTATGTAAGTTAGATGATTACTTCCCTTAGTCTAAGTTTCAGATTCAGTCTCAGTATTGATCTCAGTTCAGTTTTATAGATTCAGGACTATCAGATGCAGTTACCTAGCTCTGTACGGAACTCATCATAGTTCTATAGAATCAAGACTGTCAGATAAAGTCACTCAGTTATCAGTAATTCAGTATAAGTAAACTTAGATATTAGTTAATCAGTATTTTGACTCAGTATCTAGCGTTATCATGATCTTAGTTACAGTTTACTTATTCATGTATGTACTCTCACTCAGTTATACTCATGTTATTTAGTCAGTATTGTTCATGTATATGAACCCATGCATTTCAGCCTACCTTACTTAGCATATCAGACATTCAAAGTACCGACGCATACTTTTCTCTTGCACTATGATATTTTATATCATAGGTTCAGATGCACGGGCTCCCAACCATACTTAATAGTTTAGATATCTAGCAGTCAGAGTTAGTGGTGAGTCCTCATAGTTCGAGGACATGATCATTATTTCAGTAGTTCAGTTTATTTTCAGTAGTTGGAGTTAGTTGGGAGCTTGTCCCATCAACTCCATGATTCAGATAGTAGAGGCTTTCTAGATTAGAGTATTTTTAGATAGATGTTTCTATTTTTGTATTATTATACCGTATTTAGTTTTATTTATAGTATTGAACCTTATGGTCAGTTTCCACCTATTTCCGCATAAATTATAGTATTGTTGTTCAGTTATTGTAGCAAGTACCACTCATGGGTTAGCTTGTGGTCCTTCTAGATTATGAGCATCGTGAAGCATCCAAGGTACAGACTTTGAGCATTACAGAGTGATCGCTATCATGAACTTAGGAGAAGGATAAAATGATGCCATTTATCAAACCAAATAAAACCATCCATATGCACACAAACCATACATATGTATACATGTCGAGAAAGGTAACCAGGTTTATCATGCCGTTAAAACCTCTTACTTGGGTTGTGTAGCTTTGCCATCCTAAACTACCCACAGGCTATATGGGTTTAGCTCCCCCTACTAACAGGGCCCCCATGCGTGAAGATGAACGACTAGGGAAGAAAATATGGGATGACTAGTACATCCCCTAAATATAATATGTGACATCTTACACACAGCCACCAAGACAAAACCTCACATCGTTAAATATGATTTTCCAATTTTGGTCCACCGAGACCTCCAACTTCCCTGGCTTTGCTACACACCTTACATTATTTCCCAATTAAAACTATTACCAAGCAACCAACCGATCCATTTACCATTTATTAAGCAAGGCCATTAGTAGTGGTATCATCATGCCGACTATACTTGCAGGTATTATCCTTAGCCAAACCTTAGTGGATTCCATGTAACCCATATGATTTTTAATTAACCAAAACCATGGCCACCAAGTCCTTTTTAACCCATTTAAAACTATTTAATCATTCATATAATTTTGGGTTCCATTACCAAGTTTAAACCATGCATAAGTTCCATTGAAAACCCAATATTATAGTGAAAACATTGTTAAAGGCATTTTATCAGACACATTGGAGGCATAGTATTTCCAAAACCAAAGTCCATTACTAAAGAACCATTTCCATGCAACCAATTATCCAAAACCACCATTAACGCATATAAAAGCATAATTAAAACATGGGAAAACCATAACCAATCATTTATAACCAAAAAACCCAAATCATATTTATAAACCCAAAATCATACAATATTCAAATTATAAATACATTGTATAAAATCATGCCTTTAATAGGAAATAACAATGAGGGAAGAGAATATGCCTTAATTCACAAATTAAACAAAGATAAACCACCAAAAAGATCACCAATTTAGTTCTCTAGTTGAAACCCTAGCTTCCTTGTCCAAAAGTTTTTGAGAGAATTATAGAGTGTTTAGAAAGTGTTTCTAAGTGTTAATGAATATAATATTATGGTAAATAACCTCTAAAGTGAGTTAGAAGTATTGGGACCTTATTACGGTAAGTGGAGAAATTTCCAGAATACCCCCACTTAAGTTGCACAAAATCCCATCACAGGGGTACGACTAGCCCTCACGAGTCGTACCCTTTGATAAGAGTGGTACCCATCACTCATATCCTAATACTCCTTAGCCCTTGGACCCAATATTGTCCATTGTATGAATCATCTTACCCAAGTCGTATTGACAGCATACGATCCATGCCCTTCACCCGTATATCTGGCAAGATAGAATCACAAAAGGTTTGAACACTATCCACCATATGATTCCTGGGTATGACTCGTACCCTAGCTTATGGCTCACTATGATCCATTCATACTCAGATCCAACCTAAGTTACCAAGTGTAAGGTTAAGTGAAGAAACCAAATTATCTGTATCCAACCATACGACTCATATCATATAATTTGAACCTATTCCCATAACCAAAATCCATCCCACTAACCAATATTGGTTAGTATATGACTGGATGATACCGTTCATACCTCAACATATAGCTCATACCCATGAATCGTATTAGGTCCTGACATAAGAATTCAGGAAATTTTCTAAGGTTCAAAAACTGGGATATTTTAGGCTAGATCTACCTTATTTGAGCAATTTTGTTATCGTTGGTTTGAGGATAAGGGACTTAGTTTCATCTATGCTCATGTACTGAGGGGTGAGCCCAGGAGGGCTACCATAGATTTTGGGGTATTTTGAGATATAATGGCCATATTTTATTTTGAGGGTTGGAGACTTGATTCCATTGATATTGTGTGAGTCTCATATATCTAGATACTTCATTCATCCTTGGACTGCTAAGATGTACAGGAATTTGAGGTTGTATTACTGGTGGATCTGTATGAATCAAGATTTAGTGGACTTTGTAGCTCGTTCCGCATGTTGCTAGCAGGTAAAGGCCAAGCATCAGAGGCCATGTGGCTTGATTTAAAGATTGTCCATTACCGAGTAAAAGTGGGAGCAGATCACTATGGACTTAGTTAGTGGTTTTCCTTGCACCTCATGTGGTTCTGATGGAACTTGGGTTATTGTAGATTCTTTGACCAAATCAGCATATTTCCTTCCTATTATGATTTCCTTGAGTGCTGAGAGGATCACCTATATATATGTATATAAGATAGTTTCCTTACATGGAATACCCATATCGATATTTTGGACAAGGGCTTAGTATTTACTTCTGACTTCTGGAGGGATTTTCCAAAGAAGTTAGGTACTAAGGTGGATCTTAGCATCGGTTTTCACCCTTAGAATATTGGGTATTTAGAGTAGACTATTCAGATTATTTAGGACATACTTTGAGCTTATGTTATAGACTTTGGAGGTCAGTATGAGAAGAACTTAGCATTGGCTGAGTTTGCCTATAATAATAGATACCTTTTAAGTATTGATATGGAAACATTTGAATCACTATATGGTATCATTTTTTATCTTCTACTGGGTGTTTTGAGACCTCCGAGGTTACGCCATATGGTACTGACTTAATTTGGAAGTCGTTAGATAGAGTTTGGGTGATTCTGAATAAGCTGAGGACAGCTAAGAGTAGGCAGAAGTCTTATTCAGAATTTAGAATTTGTACCTTGAGGTTTAGATTTAAAGATATAATATTCCTTAAAGTATCTCCCATGAAAGGCATGATGAGGTTTGGGAGGATGAGAAAGCTCATCCCCATATATATTCGGCCTTTTGAAATATAGTGCATAGTTAGAAAGGTGTCTTATGAGTTATACTTGCCCTCAGATTTTTCCACTGTTCATCCAGTTTTTCATGTTTCTATGTTGAGGTATTATCCCTGATAACTCACATATACTTCTGTGGGACTCGAATAAGTTGGATAAGAGACTAACCTTCATAGAGGAGCCAATTCTCATATTAGCTAGTGATGTTAGGCGGTTGTGCTCCTAGGAGATTTCAGTAGTTAAGATTCAGTGTAAACACTACCTAAAAGAGAAGGCTACATAGGAGAGTAAGGGTAAGATGTAGTCCCAGTATTCCCACCTATTTGATCCTTCAGGTATATCCTAACCTTTTACTTTCAGGGATAAAAGTTCTTTTAGTAATGGATGTTGTAATGACCCTTCAAGTAATTTTATGTATTTCCATAACTTTTTGCCAGTTAGAGCTTTCCTACAGCACCCCAAGTCATTGATGAGTTCTTGGATCTAATGGTTTGGTTACCGAGCAGATCGTTTGACTTTTAGAGCCAATTCCTTATTTTGAAGTTCTCGCTATTAAGGATTGGATGTCAAACATAAAATTCAAATTAACGACCTCATAGTCCAATTCTGATAGTTCCATTAACTCCAAAATTTTGATTTTAGGCTAGGAAGACCTTTGGTTTGGGTCCCAAGGCTTTCAAACTCATTTTTAGCTATAGGATGAATTTATAAAAGTGGCCCTTGGGTGTAGGTCCCATATTTCATCGAAACACTCTGAATGAAAATTTTCATGAAATAGTTGAGTTCAAAAGGTTGAATTTTATAGGGTAGAATAGTTCATTTATGTTCACTAAATTCCAAACAAACCTTTAGCAGTTGATAGAAACTTGGAAAAAACCAAGTTTCAGTTAGTGCAAACCCTTAAGCGTACCTTTGTTCACTTAAGAGGCCAAAGGGTTGCTTTAGCGATCAAAATCGCTTTAGAGGAGGCCTGAACACTTTAGTAGACGGCGCTTAAGTGTCATGTTATCCACTAAAATGGAGGTCAGCCAAGTGCAAGGGTTGCTGAAGAGACCATGTGTTGTGTTAGTTACGATCACTTATGCGGTCAAATGGCACTTAAGAGGTAATTACAAGGGCATTAAATTCCCCTCTTCACCTAATTTTCCACCATTTTCTCTACGTCTCGACAGCCATAAAGACCTAGAGAGTTTTATAAAATTGGGATATTGATCCTTAGGTGATTATGGGTGTTGGTGAGCTCATGAAAGTCTTTTCCTCATCAAAATCCTTGTAATTTTTTGTCTAATTCTTAATTTAATTCTTTCATTTAATCGTAAACCCTGAGTTCCTTTTTAGGGTGAATTGAGTGTAGATTGAGATTAGAATTTACTCATTCTTAAGGATAAATAATCCTGGAGGATAGGGAAAAGTGTTGACACTTTTGAAAGTATGATTCCACAAGCGAGTCGCACATGGGATTTTGACTCGATTTTGGATACCAAGGCATTAAAATACAATATGGGTATCATTATTATTGTATATATATATTATGTAGATGACTTGTTTTGGTGCATTTTTTGGGGTGAATTGATAAGTTTTAGGGTTTTTTTATAAGTTTTAAGTTTTTATCATATTTATTTTGAACATATTTCTAGGACTAAAAATATTCTAGGTCATATAGTGATATTATAATCACATTATATATTGTTAGGAATAGAAATATTTGGATTCTCTCAATTCCCCTCTACATTATTTTCTTCTCTGCAAACATGAAAGTATTTTGAAAGTTGAAACTAACAATACCTTAATATGAAAACTGCATATTGTTTCAATGAAGTGTATGAAAATGAATTTATTGAAAGTTGAAACTGCATATTATTTTCTAATATATATATATATATATATATATATATAGAGAGAGAGAGAGAGAGAGAGAGAGAGAGAGATAGGATAACATAGTATTTTGTTGAGATCAAAAAATTTGTTGGTATTAAAGGTGATTTCAACTGAATGAAATTGTTAAATTGTTGGATATATGATATGGTCTACAAATAGTTATTATTTTTTTACTGAATGGAATGTTCTTTAATATTAAATTTGATATAAATAACTTAAAATTGTTGAATTCGTGAACTTATGTTTTGAGATATTAATCGTATTTCACAATATTTTGCTTATATCAAGTATTTTTTGGTGTTAAAATTGTTATCAGATGACTAAAATCAATAATTATGCAGTTTTAATATTTTTTTATTGGTTATCTACTTCTGTTTTGCAGTATATATATGTGTGATTACAATATGAATCAAAATTCACATAACATATTGAGTCTTCAATTTCAGAAACAGAAAATTTACATTATTGAATTAAGATGAAATTGTTTCCATAAAATCAACAAAAAATATCTTTCAATATCTGAAAACATCATGTAGAAACATAACAAAAGTCTAACAGGACTATGATTGTGTATGATCATTGGTCGGCATATATCACTAATCAAGAACTTAATCTCCATTTGAATTGAGTTGATGTTGATCTTGAATTGCTTTGCTATTGCGTTTAGTAATCATTTATACTTGGTATTCTCATCATACATAATCCCATCTACATAAAAATCTTTAAGTCTACCTATAAACATAATACATAGTTATTGAGTAATTAATACTCAACAATCGATAAAGATATGTTATTCAAAAATTACAACATATTTAAGAACTCACATACCATACACATCAAAAAATTATAAACATATGAAATTTGATAGTTTGAACATATTTTAATACTGGCTAAACATACACATAAAAAAAATCATGTAACTGTTTATACTCAAATCAACAAAACTAACATTATCAGAATTAATTAAGGTATCAAAATGATTTAAATTATGCTCTGTTATCTTTTTTCGTATGTCTTTTATAGTAGAAAAAATGAATTTCAATAGAACCAATAAAATCAAATTAGTTGACTAAAACAAAAAAAAATACTAGTCACATCCCATCTTCATCCATGCATTACAAGCAGAAATTATAAACTATCATCATTCATTTTAAGTAAGTTGAAGCGCCTTTTAGTATGAATTTCATTTCAAAGAAAATACTTATATTAGTATTTTTTTTAAAAGGAGAAAAAGACAATTAGGGCAAATCAATTTTAAAGAAAATTATGATAAAGAAGTAAAATTAGATGTTTGATAATGAAGAATTGAAGAAAACCGTATAGTTGTTAATGAAATAGGAGAAAATCATTTCAGAGAGAAAAAAAAGGGTGATTGATATCCTGATAATAATTGTCATCCTTTTCTATTGGTATGAAATCTTTTTTTTCTTATATATAATTTATATTAATTAAAACAAAAAATATTTTTTTGTACCCAAATTTTCTATAAGTTGGAAATTAAAATTTTTTATTATATCTTGCATTAAACAATCTAAAGATAGTTATATGCATTTTTTTCCCATCATATAAATAACTCAAGACCATTTAGACAAATTTGATGATAAAAAATGTTTGAGCTAATTTTGTCATTCTAGTGGTGAGGCATGAAAGGAATTAAAAAGATAAATTAAGCTTTGCTGGCAAGAAATGCTATGGTGAGGGTGTAACGCCTCAAAATCTGATCTCGAGACGTCACACGGTGCTCAAGACTACGAGTAGCCTTAGCCTAACCCTGTCGGCATACTACTGATCCTAAATCTTATAATAATGGAAATATAGACAAAAAAGACATGCTAGGATGCGGAAACTATTTGTAATATCTGAGAATAATCTGAACATAACATATGAAACATCAAAACTGAATAATATGCATCAAAACTAGTAGTCTGACAAGCCTCTACTACTAATACTAGAGAGTCACTGGGATAAACCCCCAGCTAACTCGAACTATTTGAAAGGAAATGCTAAATCTCATAAACTGATAAACTGTAAAATCTGAATGAATAAGTCCCCAAACTATGAGGACTCACCAACTGTCGGATGTAGATGAAGATGCTTGAACTACTCACGCTGCTGACACTAAGCACCTAAACCTACATTATGAGACTATGTAGCACATAGTTGTATATGTGGATCATTACTTTGAGGATGTACTGAGTATATGGGGGTGATATACATAAATAAAACATTATCTCACAATCATCATTTATAAAAAATGCATGCTAAATGTAAATAACTCACGTAAGCTGAAGTATCTGAAATACTAAAATATGTAGCAATACGAAGGAAAACACACTTTATAAATCTTGTAAGCCATAGCAATTAGTTCTAAAAGCTATACTAAATCTCTGTCTTTAAATCATACTATCCAAGTGTAAAAGAGCTCACTCTAAATCTGAAATTAGAAAGCTAAAATCTGGAGCTATTGTCTTTCTGTAAAGCATATTCTGAATAAAATTATGAGCCATTACACTTAGTTTTCTAAAAGAATTTCTTTCATTATTTTACTTTGATTAGCAGGGTTTGAAACATATATTTTAACCTGCAGGGAGGTTCTCTTTACCGATATAAACCATGTAAGCTAGCATAGAGTCCAACATCTCATCCTCCTAAGGGAGAAATCTCACGTTGGGGAGAGGTGACATACTCTTGCCAGGGAGTATAACCTTCCCATGTGATCGATCACAAGGTAAATCTGTCATCTATATAGAAATGAGAATAATCTGATAATCTGTACCTATATTAACTATGTAGTTCTGTGGAAGTAGGATGCGCTAAACCCATACTTCCCACTCAGTGCTAAATACTACTCCCTTTTTATTTGCTACGCTCATTTTGTTGAAAATCCACTTTAAAACTAGCATAAGGGTTTATCTAAAACCAATTATGCATTAATCAGATAAAATCTATAAATAAAGCTTATCTAAATTCTGCAATCTATAATAATCTGAAAAGTGCATTCCATAGCTAATCTGATAATCAAAAGATCAAAGCTTTACTGAAAATCTAAAAATAATCTTATAGTAGGATGCTTAAAGCACCATCTTTCATGAAGTAATACTATTAAATTTTGGGATAATACCCCATGCATAAATCTCATGTTAAAACATCAAATTTCTCATGCTTGATAATGTAAACATTGAGAAATTAATTCAAAATCTGAAAATTTCTGCATTATGCATGAAAAATATGAACATAATCATGTGATTCAACTTCTAAATCATTAGAAACATCATAAGCTTGTAAATAAAAATGATGGGTATAAACCTTAACTTCAATTTCATGAGAAATCACATAAATTCAGTAAGTCTGTAATTAAAACAAATTTTGGGCATGAGGATAAAAAGATTATCCTTGTTGAAGAACCCTACATACCTTGTTGGATGATTAGATGAAGAAACTTTGAATTTTGGATTCCTATTGAGTTCTTGATAATGGGTTCTTGATTACCTTGCCTTGGGATCCCTCAATTTTAAGCTTCCTTTGAGAATCTATGGAGAATTTGGATTTCTTGGAGAAGGAACTTTGATGGTCTAGGATTTTATTTTGACAAAGAATGGATGAAATAAGCATAAAATGCCTTAGGATACATTAAATCTTGTGTTTTGGATGGATTGGGGGCTTGGAAAAATTCCAACATACCCCTTTTAAACTCCCAAACGAAAGCTGGAAAAACATAACTGGGGTCCCAATTTATTAGGCTACCGCGATGCGCTACTATCGCGATGGCTCACTGAAATTTGATGATTGGTAAATTGGGTGCCTCTGCGATGCAAAGCTATCGCGCTGTCCCACTAGATTTTGACTATTGGGACCTAGAACTTCAACGCAATGTGCTACCATCGCGGTGCCCTGTAGAAAGGCCATTTTGGCCTTCAGCGCGATGCGCCACTATAGCATTGGACTATGGAAAATTGAAAAATGGGAAAATGGACCTCTTTGCAATGCACCAATATCATAAAGGTCTACTAGAAAATGAAAATTATGAATTTAACCGCTTCTGCGACGCGGTGACTGCCCAGGTGGCACACTGTCAACTTAAAAACATCATAACTCTTTCACCGAGTATCGGAATTGGGCGAATTTGGTATCGATTGAAATCATATTTAATTTCCCACACAATGGAAAGTCTAAATCTAAAGAATTTCACATGAAATAAATATTCTTTATTTTGGAAGCTATCCCTTAACATTCTAGGAATGAATTCAAGCTAGGAAAATTTATAGGGTATACCCCTTTTAAACTCCAAAACGAAAGCTAGAAAAACATAACTCGGGTCCCAATGCGATGACTGCCCAGGTGGCTCACTGTCAACTTAAAAACATCATAACTCCTTCACCGATTGTTAGAATTGGGCGAATTTGGTATCGATTGAAAGATTATTCAATTTCCCACACAATTGAAAGTCTAAATCTTAAGAATTACACACAAAATAAATATTCTTCATTTTGGAAGCTATCGCTTAACATTCTAGGAACAAATTCAAGCTAGGAAAATTTATAGGGTATTACAATATCTCCCCCTTGGAAACATTCATCCTCTAATGTGGCTGGTTAAGATGAAAATACTGTGAAATCTGAGGATATAAGCTATCATGCAAAACTGAAATAAACTGAATTTCTGGGTCTCAAATATAATGAGCTACTGAACTAATCTGAAAGTGCATTAATTCTCATGAAGGTAACTATATAGTTGAATCTGAGAATAGTAAAAGACTGAATGAAGGAGAGCTATTACCTTCAACTAAATTTGAGTTCGTGGAGAAGAGATGAGGATACTTGGTACACATGTCCGCTTCTGTTTCCCAAGTAGCACCCTCAATGGACTTATTTCACCACAGAACTTTGACCAAAGGAACTTCTTTGTTCCTTAGTCTATGAATCTGATGATCAAGAATCTCTACTGGGACTTTCTCATATGAAAGACTATTCTGAATATCGGTGCTTTCTAAAGGAACTATAACAGTTGAATCGTCCATGCACTTCTTCAACAAGGACACATGGAACACTAAATGAAGTAAGGATAAATCTACAGGTAGTTCAAGATCATATGACACCTCCCTAACACGACTCAAAATACGGAAGGGACCAACATAACGAGGACTAAGCTTCCCCTTCTTGCCAAATCTCTTTACCCCTTTCATGGGGAAACTTTCAAATACACAAGATCATCAACCTCAAACTCAAGATCTCTTCTTCTTACATCTATTTAGGATTTCTGATGACTTTGGGATGCTTTCAATATCTCTCTAATTAACTGAACTTTCTCTATGGCTTCAAAAACCATGTCTTGCCCAATCAAAGTGGCCTTACCCACTTTCAATCAACCAACTGGCGATCTATATCTCCACCGATAAAGAGACTCAAATGAATCTATCAGAATACTAGCATGATAACTATTATTATAGGCGAACTCAATCAATGGAAAATGCTAATCCAAACTACCCTTGAAATCAAGAACACAAACTCTCAACATATCCTCTAAGATTTGGATAGTCCTCTCTGCCTGGCCATCTGTCTGTGGATGAAAAGCTAAACTAAGATGAACTTGGGTACAAATACCCTTCTGATAAGCTCTCCAGAACTGAGAGGTAAACTGAGTAACCCTATCTGAGATGATAGACAAGGGGAATCCATGCAATCTGACTAACTCTCATATATACAACTTAGCATAATCCTCAGTTGTATAAGATGTATGAACTGGCAAGAAATGCATTGACTTAGTCAATCAATCCATAATAACCCAAATCTAATTATGATAATGACGCGAATGGGGTAACCAGTCACAAAATCCATATTTACCTTTTCCTTCTTCCATGTAGGGATACTAAACTCTCGCAATGTACCACCAGGTTTATGATGCTCTACCTTAACCTATTGACAAGTTTCACACCTGGCTACAAACTCTGCTATATCTCTCTTTATACAACTCCACTAATAAATTTGCCGTAAGTCACATTACATCTTTATAGCACCTGGATGAATAGAATAACGCACATCATGCTCTTCCACTATAATTTGATGTCTCAAATCATCAACACAAGGCACGCATAATCTACTTTCGTATCTCAACACACCATCTTCCCCTTGGGAGAAAACCTCTACCTTTTGGTCTTTAACTGACTCCTTCAGTTTGACCAAACTAGGATCCTTATCTTGCTTCTCTTTCACTTCTGAAAATAGGAAAGATTCGGAACTACTCTAAAGCCAAACATTTCCTTGGGCATAATCAACTAATCTAACACCCAATCTGGATAATCGATGCACTTCTCAAGCTAACTCTTTTTTATCATTCTACGCATGAGCAACACTGCCCATAGATAATCTACTAAGGGTGTCTACTACTACATTAACTTGCTCGGATGGTACAACACACTCATGTCATAATCTTTCAATAATTCTAACCACCTTCTCTGACGGAGATTCAACTCCCACTAGGTAAACACATAGTGCAAGATCTTGTGGTCCCTAAACACATCAACATGTACACTATAAAAATAATGTCTCCAGATTTTCAAAGCAAACACCACAGCAGCTAATTCAAGATCATGGGTTGGGTAGTTTTTTTTATGAGGCTTAACCTGTCTAGAGGTATAAGCTATGACCTTACCTCTTTGTATCAAAACATAACCAAACTAACTCTGGAGGAATCATAATACACCACAGAACTATCTGTACTATCGAGTAATGCTAGGATTGAGGCTGAAGTGAGTCGAGTCTTTAATTCCTAAAAACTCTTCTCGCGGGAATCAGACCACTAAAACTTAACCTTATTTTGGGTCAATCTAGACATAAGGGATGCAATAGATGAGAAACCCTTAACAAAACATCTATAATAATTGGCTAGACCTAAGAAACTTCTAATACATAATGGAGAGATAGGTCTAGGCTAATTTTTTACGGCTTTTGTCTTTTGGGGATCAACTCTAATACCCTCACTGGAAACAATATGACCGAGAAAGACTACTGATCTTAGCCAAAATTCACACTTGCTAAATTTGGCAAACAACTAATGATCTCTAAGAGTTTGTAACACGATTCTAAGATGGTCTACATAATCATCCTCACTACAAGAGTAGACAAGGATATCATCTATAAAGACTTTGACAAACTTATCCAGATACTGTTTGAACACTCTATTCATCAAGTCCATGAAGTTTTCTGGGGCATTGGTTAATCTGAAGGACATGACTAGAAACTCAAAATGACCATAACGGATTCTAAAAGCTACCTTTGGAATATCACATTCCCTTACGTTAAGCTGATGATAGCCGGATCTAAGGTCTATCTTTGAGAAATAACTCTCACCTTGGAGTTGATCAAATAGGTCATCGATTCTAGGAAGAGGATATTTTTTCTTCACTGTAACTTTATTTAGCTGACGATAGTGAATGTACATTCATAAAGAACCATCTTTCTTTCGCACGAATAGGATGAGAGCGCCCCATGGAGAAACACTAGGCCTTATGAAACCTTTATCTAGTAGATCTTTGAGTTGCTCTTTCAACTCCTTAAGTACAATGGAAGTCATATGATATGGAGGGATAGAAATAGGCTGAGTATTGGGAAGAAGGTAAATTCCAAATTCTATCTCTCTATCGGGAGATACCCCTGGGAGATTTTTGGGAAAGACATCAGGAAACTCACTAACTACACTGACTAAATTGTTGGAGTCTTGGACTTAGTTTCCTTGATTCGAACGAGATGATAGATACATCCTTTGGAAATTAATATTTTGGCTTTAAGATAACACTGAATTACCTGAACACTCAAAGACTGGCTCATCTAGGAACTGAAACTTCACCACACGGGTACGACAATCTATAGAGAAATAATAGGAATGGAGCCAATCCATATAAAGAATGAAATCAAAGTCAACTATATCTAACTCTATTAAGTCTGCTAACATGACTTTATGGAGGATAGTGATAGGACATTTTCTATAAATCTATTTATCTACAACTGACTCACCTACTAAAGTAGAAACCAAAAAGATCAGGGATCTGAATAATTCTAAAACTACAAACAATTTTCTCTTCCGAACCTATTCTGACCATAATCAAACTGTCATGTTCTAGCTTTTTTAATTTCCCCTCTCACTTCCCTTTAACTTCTCTGCCTTAATCTGCTGAGCATGAATCATCAATCTAGAAGGATCTATGTCTCTAATAAGCATGGCAGTCCTATATTCTTTGACCACTAATCTAGACACTCTAGTCACAACCTTACTAATTGAACTTGAGGTAATACTCTTTCACTACCATCGAGCCTTGCCTCAGGTTCATAAACTCTTATATCTTAGCTTCCCTTATCTCACGTGGGAAGAACTTATTTAGAAACGTATCCTAAAATATCTGCTAAGTCATGGAGTTGCATTCTCCCATCTACTCTATTCCACATTACTACCCAGTCATATGCAATATTCTTCAGCCTATAGGATGCTAATTCTACGCTCTTCTCTTTAGAAAGATGCATAATTCTGGTGATCTTCTTTACCTTATCAAGATACAATTATAGGTCTTCACCTGCCTTTGACCCAAAGAACTCTAAAGGGTTCATTCACATAAAATATGAATTGTGGCTGCGGCTAAGTCCCTATCTTACTAAGATGGGACTACAACCTGATGGTTGCCCTGAACATTAGATGTCACAGCTTGGGCTAGTGCCTGAAAGATAGCCCAAAACTCTGCATATAACACATTTTCTTTCAAATAATCAGCGGGCTAAGGTGGATGGTTATCATTTCTATGGGCATTTACTCAACGAGGAGGCATTTTCAACTATCACTTGAAAGCACAAGTTAGAAGCAGATAGAGGTACTATAAGCACGATAGATCATAAAAGAAAAAAATTTCCTAAGAACGTTCTGTAGCCTCTTGTTCATAAATGTGGTGCGCTTCACACCCTTGACTCTTAAAAATCTTAGGCTCTGATACCAAGTTTATAACACTCCAAAATTTGATCTCGAGACGTCACACGGTGCTCAAGACTATGAGTAGCCTTAATCTAACCCTATCTACATACTACTGAGCCTAAATCTTATAATAATGGAAATATAGACATAAAAGTCAAACTCGCAAAATTCTCAACTCGCCCTACTCTACATAATTTTTTATTTATTGAAAAGCATTTTAATTTTTCACATCTCATCATTAAGATATTTTTTACTGATGATGATTAATTTACATGAATACCCAATCCAATTTCTTTTCCCAGTGAAATGATGTGTGAGCAGATGCTAATATATTTGAGGCTTTTAACTCTAAATAATTGTGAAGTCTTAAGCAACTTTTGTTATTTTTGATTATTTTTATTATTTTAATGCAGATGTAAGTGATCGAGGAGGAAACTAAAGGAAAGAAGAACAAAATCAGTTTAAATCTGGTGTAAATAAGATAAAGTGTAGCTGACAACATCTTTGAAGCGTTATTTGACATGTGAAAGGCTGCCATAATTGCCGTCAAGCTTAGACAGAAGCTGAATAATTGAAGTAAAGTGTGACAACATTTCTGAAGCGCCGTCATAACTTTGACAAGGCATCAAAATTTCCATCAACTCAAAGCAGAACATGATGATTTCCAATGAGGATGTGATGACATTTCTCATATGCCATCACATATTTGACACAACATTAAATTTTACCGTCAAGACTAGCAGAAGATGCTATTGTACTAGAAGCTTTGATGACATTCCACAAAAGCCATCAGGTGTCTGATAAGCCATCAGAAATGGCATCATCAATTTTGAGAGAAAAAAAAGCTAAAACTTGAGATTTGCTTCCATATATAGCTCTTTCTATTTAAGGAATAGTTTTTAGGTTTTATTACATAGAGGAACTTATAAAAAGGTTATTTTTTATTCTCTTGAGGCGGCATCATCCATAATTAATTATCCATTAAGCAAATAACATACGATATTTTTTCTCTGTCTATCTCAAGAATAATATTTTTGGTGTTTTTGCCTTGTGATTCAAATACAAGTTCACTTCTGATTCCATTCATCATTGTAAGTTAATCCTTTCAATTATGAATGCAAATTAGATGCTTGTTTCTTGCATCATGAGTAGCTAAACTCCTGTAACCTGGACTATAAAATCTAGGGTTAGGTCATGATAAGGTGTTAAATTAATTATTCAAGGTTTAATAGGTGCTAAGATTTCTTGATAATTCTGAGACTATAATTTATGTCTATTGGTTGCAAATAATAGGCATACCTACTTTTGTTTGCTTGAGAAAGAAATCATAAACAGTAGGAAGTGAGTTATCAACAGGGACTCGAAAAGGCTTCGTTTAATAATCAGCGTTGTAACAAAATTGGTTAACCTGAGGTAAAATCTATGTACTGATAAGTTATTCCCTAAGTCCAAGAGGATTAGGAAATTAGATGCTTGAATATGTCGAGAGATATTTGAGCATACCATCGATAAAGATAGCTTGTCATCCTAACCACCGTAAGAATCTTGAGTAAATTTTAGCATCTGTCATGTACCGTAAGCCTTAGTGAACATAATCTTGGTTAGAAACATCGAAATCAAAGTGACAAATAATTATGTGTTAAAATCAAACCCCCACTTTACTTTTTTTTTTGTGCCAATTATTTGAATTTAACTTGTAGCTATAGTTTCAAATATGATTTAATCGCCACATACATTATTTTCTATGGATTCGAACCCAACTCTAAAGTTGGGTAAATATATTGACGACGACCACCTTGCACTAAATTGAGGTGTAAGTTGAGAGTTACTAAAAATGGCATCGTTGCCGGGGAACAATTTAGTGTATTGAGTTGGTTTGGAATTTTAGCCTACTAGCTTGAATTCAAACTTATAAATATTTGTTTTTAGTTTTCTTTTATTTCTTGTGTTAGGTAGATTTTTATTTTAGTTTACTTATTACTATGGCATCGTGGAATGAACATGAGCTTGGTGGTTGGAAATCTTATCTTGATGATCCATGTCCATATTGTGATGGACCTCACTTTTGGCAAGATTGTAGATATGCTTTCTGAAGAGAGATATGTGCACCATCTCCATCCTACCAGGATTATGATTGTTCTTTATGTGGCGGTCGAGATGGACATTGGAGTAATTCCCCAAATACCCCCTTCCCCTATTGTGCTAACCTAAATTTTAGTTCTTCTTATGAGTTTGATAGGTTTTATGGTCAAGAACAGAAAGAATGAAGTACCAAAAAGAGTGGTATTAAAGCTATGTTTTAACTAATGTTGGAGTTTGTGGTCACAACTAATGATATCATACGTCATATATATCAAGACATAAGGGCAAATAGCTAGGAAAGAATAATGATAGAGGATATGGATATAGAGGTCAAGCATTCAAAGAAATTTTCCACATTATGTTTAGATGATATCTTGTCTGTGGAATCATTTAACATAATAGACGAGTGTAAAGATGAGGAGCAAGAATCCAATATTGATGATGAGCTTGATGTTGAGCAACTCTCGGTGATTTCCCAACCAACCGAACCATTTATGAATGAAGATTCCAAAGATAAGAAGATGGTACTAGAGTCAAAAGAAGAAATCAAGCACAATCCTTGTGAAGACTCTAGTCCATTTTAGGGTAAAAATACTAATCGGGATGCTACTCCAAAATTGAGAGTTAGTCCTCATTCAAACCACTTTTCAACATTATGCTTGGTGGATTTGATGAAAGTCAAATCACCCAAGCAAATAATGAATTTTGAAAATGAGGAGAAAAATTCTTATATTTTGGAGTTTATCTTTCCAAAAGGGTATACTACAACCCCAGTCTTGAAGGCCAAGAAGCTTAAAGATCAATATCCATTTAGTGGCCTTTTAAGATCCTCATCATTGCCCAATGAGCCCACATGAAAGTTCAATGCAAAATTAGGCAAGCAGTTCAAGTCTTCGAAGTGGCATGATAGAACATTCCTTATCATGCCCTAACATTTGCCCAACGGACCTAAAAGATGTAAAGATCAAAAGATGGGCCAACAATTTAAATTATCAAAGTGGAGGGATAAAGGATGGTTGGATGTTATCATGCCGCAATACTAAATTAGGTGCTTCTTGGAAGGCAACCCAAGGTATTTTGTTGTTTGTATTCGTATTATGTAATTGACATCAGATCTTCGCATCCATAGCGCCACGGGTATGTCTCTAACTCTCTTATTTTGGTTTGATGCATTGGGGACATTGCATGATTTTAAGTTAAGGGTGTTGGGGCTACTTGTGGGTGTTGATGTCCTCTTGGGATTTTTGTTGTCATACCTTTTTTCCCCGGAGTCTTGTTCCTAGTAGAGCCGGCATGTTTAGGAGTATTATTTTTGCGTTGCGATGTGTTGTGGTTAACTGGGAGAAAAATAAGTATCTACAGCAGTTGATTTATTTTTGTTGATTTTTCTTGCAATGATAACTACCTCTCTAATTGTCTGTGTTAACTGTCTGATGTGCATCTGTATGTGACTATTGTGAATCTTTTTATGGCATTAGTGCTGGGGACATGATAATCATTGTTAACAATTACATGAACCAGATAGGTAGTGGCTTATGATGTACCTTTGTGCCATGTGTATGTGAGATACTACCTAGTTCTCTTTGTGTGTTAAATCCAGAACTTGCCCGGTTAGTCTCTTCTTGGTTGAAAGATAGGGGTTAGGAAAGGATCATAGGCCGTTGTTAATATTAGTCCACTTTTAGCCTAAATTACCTACCCTGTGTTCATGATATCTCCCTTGATCCCTCTTTTGAGCCTAAATAGATTAATTCTTTTTATGACACCTGTCACCTTCCCATTTAACTCAGAATGAACCTGTTTTGGCCCTGGTCCTCCTTGGATACTGTGCGCCTTCACTTTACAAATAACCTAAGTTGAGGGTGGCTATCACAGGGGTGCGTGATGTGAAATATTTATGAAGAGAGGTTGAATAAAAAGAAAATATTTAAATGATGGATGTGGTAGAAAAAGAATTAAGAAAAGAAAAAGACTGTGAAAAAAAAGAACGAAGTGTTAAAAAAAAAGACCGCACTCATCCAGAATATGTGTGATCAAGAATGAATGAAAAATAAAAAAAAGGCTAAGAAGTGGGACCCTAAAAGAGTAGTGTAGTATCAAGGAGTCTTAGTCACTTTAAATATCCGTGAACACCATTTCATCCCCAAGCCTACATTACAAGCCGAAGAAAAAGACCTATAGGGGTCCTAACTCAACTGTCTGAAAGCCTTGGTAATGAAAATAAGGGCAAGTATATGGTATTTGACATACATTGATTGGAATATCTTTCTGAGAGTAAGTGTCTATTGACCTTTCCTGCATTGACATGCTTAATTTCATACCTGAGTTAGGAGGGACTTCTTTGTTTTAAGGGCACACAGGTTCTATCACTAGCTGCCTACTTGTTTGGGTAGTGTAACTTGTATATATGCATGGTTGTTGTTTCTAATTTGATGCCAAATCTTGATTCCTTTGAGTCACATTGTGGATCTTCATTTATAAACATAGTTGGGTTTATAAGTAATTGAACTTGGAGAGTGCCATGTGTTTTGAGCTAAAATTGAAAATCAACTGTCATGGGTATCTTATGTATTTCTTGGTTAAGCATCGTAGTGTTGTGTTTTGGTTGCTTGAGGACAAGCAATTGTTTTAATTTAAGGGTGTTGATGTGTGAGCAGATGCTACCACATTTGAGGCTTTTAACTCTAAATAATTGTGAAGTCTTAAGAAACTTTTGTTATTTTTGATTGTTTTTATTGTTTTAATTCAGATGTAAGTGATCGAGGAGGAAACTAAAGGAAAGAAGAACAAAATTAGTTGAAATCTGGTACAAATAAGATGAAGTGTAGCTGACGACATCTTTGAAGTGTCGTCAGACATGTGAAAGGCTATCATAATTGTTGTCAAGTTTAGACAGAAGATGAAGAATTGAAGTGAAGTGTGATGACATTTTTGAAGCCCCGTCACAACTTTGACAAGGCGTCAAAATTGTCGTCAACTCGAAGAAGAACATATTGATTTCCAATGAGGATGTGACGACATTTCTCACATGCCATCACATATTTGACATGCCATCAAATTTTACCGTCAGGAGAAGCAGAAGATGCTATTATACTGGAAGCTTTGACGACATTCCAGAAAAGCCATCAGGTGTCCGATAAGCCGTCAGAAATGGCGCCGTCTATTCCGAGAAAAAAAAACTAAAACTTGAGATTTGCTTCCATATATAGCTCTTTCTATTTAAGGCATAGTTTTTAGGTTTTATTACATGGAGAAACTTATAAAAAGAGTTTTTTTATTCTCTTGAGGCGGCATCATCCACAATTAATTATCCATTGAGCAGAGAACATACGATATCTTTTCTCTCTCTATGTCAAGAATAATATTTTTGGTGTTTTTTCCTTGTGATTCAAATACAAGTTCACTTCCGATTCCATTCATCATTGTAAGTTAATCCTTTCAGTTATAAATGCAAATTGCATGCTTGTTTCTTGCGTCATGAGTAGCTAAACTCCTGTAACCTGAATTATGGAATCTAGGGTTAGGTTATGATAAAGAATCTAGCGTACCTACTTTTATTTGCATGAGAAAGAAATCATAAACAGTAGGAAGTGAGTTATCAATAAGGACTCAAAAAGGCTTTGTTTAATAATCAGTGCTGTAACAAGGTTGGTTAACCTGAGGTTAAATTTTTGTAGTGATAAGTGATTCCCTAAGTCCGAGAGGATTAGAAAATTAGACGCTTGAATAGGTCAAGAGACATTTGAGCATACCATCGATAAAGATAGCTTGTCATCCTTACCACCGTGAGAATCTTGAGTAAATTTTAGCATTTGTCATGTACCGTAAGCCCTAGTGAACATAATCCTGGTTATTTCATAAAATCTTGGTTACAAACATCAAAATCAAAGTGACAAACAATTACATTTTAAACTCAAACCCCCACTTTACTTTCTTTTTGTGCCAATTGTTTGAATTTAACTTGTAGCTATTGTTTCAAATTGATTTAATCGCCACGTACATTGTTCCCTGTGGATTCGACCCCGACTCCAAAGTTGGGTAAATATATTGATGATGACCGACTTGCACTAAATTGAGGTGTAAGTTGAGCGTTATCATGAAACACCTAACTGGAACTTCTAGTTATCTGCCAACGTCCATTTTTCTTAATGGAAGATTTCCAATTTTTTTTGCTGAAATCAGGAGAAAATTTCAATTGTATCTAATTACACATTGTATAATTATGTATTTTCTAAGATATCTACATAAACTAGGGATGGCGATGGGGCGGGCAGGTGCGTGGCCAGGAGAGTTTAAGACTATACGAGGCAGACGGATTTAAGGTTATTAGTGGCAAGGGTGGGTTGCGTGTCCATGTTGGTTTTTGCGGGTTTAAATTAAAAAATTTAAAAATATATTGAAAATATAATAGCTCGACTAATATATAATTATACAATGTGAAATTACATACAAATGAAATCTCTCTTATTTTCAGTGGGGGGGAAATCTTCTACTAAGAAAAATGGAATGCTGAAAAATAACTGAAAGTTTTAGTTAGGTGTCTCACCGGAAAAAGATAATGATTTGGATAGTCATATAAATGAAACCATCATCATCATAATTTATAAATATTGTAGTGATAAGATGTTGTGAAAACTTTAGAATGTTTTTATGGTAAAAAAACACAAACAAAAGGCGGGGGATTGAGAATTTTGCAGGTTTGAATAAACCCACCTCGCACTCGCCCATTGTAATCCCTAGCACAATTAGTTTAATTAAGGACTAATTATGCCCAAACAAGTAATAGGACTAAAATCATAATGAAGGAAAACCTGAAGGATCAAAACAGCTATTTCACTTTATATTTTTTATCAACATTTTAAGTAAATTTCAGCAATTTTAACTAAAACAAGTACCTATCAACATTTTTTATCAAGCACATTACCAGCTTATTATTAGTTTCAATATTTTTATTCAAACAACTAAATGCTATAAAATCAATTTATGTACGTTTAATCAGTTAACAAAGAAGTCAATAAATCCAAATTCAAGCAAAACAGTTTCACATTGAAGTTAAAGTGTTTCATAACAAAGGTGAATCCTTACCCAAAACCTCATGAAATATGTCAAAGTACTTACCTCTCCCCAAATCTTGTCGGTAAGTTTTTCTACATTCATGTTCTATTTGAAATTGGACAGAGTCAATATTGTGAAAATGTCATACTTGGAACTTTGGATGCAAAGCCCCATCTCCAGGCATATTTGAGAAGAAGCAAAGCGCCTCTTACTGGTAATATGACTTTTATGTCCATTAAATTGGAACCAGGGGCATGTTTCAGTAATGCAATGGTCTTGAGAAAATGTAACTTTTACTCTATAATATAAGTGTGAATGCTGAGGAGCTTAGGGTTGTCCGAGGGTGTTTACGAAATTTCACTATTTTTTTACCTAGAACACATGTTTGTACTTGATATTTCCTACACCCCACTTGTATGCCATTTCACTTCACTTCTTCCTCAGTCCATATCTCTTTGTGCTTCGCCTTCAGACTTTTCCTTTTCCTCTTATACCTTTTTTATTGTTTTTTCCTTCTCAATTTCGCATCATCTTTTCTTGAGTTTTTCCTTTGTTGGTTTTCGATGCTGAGTTGTTAATATTACCACTCAGTTGAGGCTTTCCTCTGCAGCTACCAGGTGAGTTTTTCCGCATGTTTCTCTTTTTTTTTCTTTTTTTTAGATTATTTGTGTTATTTTTCATATTGTGTTAGTTGCTTATTTGAAATATATTTTGTCTCACTATTTCGAATCTTTCATGGGAATTTATTTACACAAAATTGAGCTCAATGATTAATGGAGCAAAATTTTTGGTTAAATTAATGAAATAGTGATAACTTAAAATATCTTTATTTTAAGAGATATTTTTTAAACTCAAAAGCAATTTAACTTTTTGATATGTAGAAATTGTTTTACCTTCAAACTTTCTATTTCACTCTTTTTATAACATGATTATAATCATACAAATATTTATGGTATATTTTAAATCAAAAGTGTCGTATGTTTTGGTTAACTGATGGAGTTTTGAATCTTCTATTTATTTGTTTTAGTATGAGAGGGACAAACATAGAACAAGAGTTCATAACTTATAGTATGTTATTTTCTTCCTTGACTACATTTACCCCTCATATCACGACCCAATTTTAGGTCATGATGGCGCCTACTATAACCCACAGTAGGCAAGCCAAACCCATAGTCTGAAATGGCTAGTAACAGACTACCAAATATAAAAATAAAAGAATTGTGGAATGGATGAAATAAAAAAGAAATTACATAATATAATCCCAAAACCTGGTTGTATCAGTACAAGAGCTACTAATAATACATGAGTACAAAGTAAAGTTAAACTAAATACACTGATAACTTATCTCTGAATACAACATAGAGACTAGTCTAATACATAAGAGAGAAATAGGTAATACTTTAAAAGTCATTAGCTACCCTAATTCTATGAACCATGGCTGCTCTACACAACACGCACCTATCAATGGAGATAACCCATACTGTAATCTGGAGGCTATAGAAGTGTAGTATGAGTACCAAAACAATGGGTATTAAGTAGGCATCATCGGTCAATTAAGCTAAGTCATGATATAAAGGTAATATAATGCAAGATAATAATAACTAAGTCTAGGTATATAATCAAACCTGAATCATCTTCATCATCACTATGTATAATAAGTAATCAAAATGGAAACCGTATAAGATAAGGCATCAACACATGCCAATATTTCTATACATAACAAGTAATCAATATCAAAATAACAATATATGGTGAGGCACCAACGTATGCCCATATCGTTGTAGATAAGATTTGGATAATTTAAAGAATAATGTATCATAAAACATCAGCACAAGTAATCACAAGTACTGTAACGCCCCGAGATCCCATCCTGAGACGTCACACGGTGCTTATGGACCCAAAGGACCACAAGCTAACCCTTTTATGATATCTGTACCTGTTCACTGCATAATATCTGAAAAAATACAGAAACTGGCCATAAGGTTCAACACATCAATACATACTCAAAACTGAAAACTGAATACTATTACATCCATTTGAAAAGCCTCAAACTTTCTGAACTATGGAGTTGATAGAATATGTCCCCAATTTACTCCGTCAATAGAAAATAAATAAAGTCTGAGGATACAGAGTTCTATAGTTCACTGAGTTCTGAGAATCATGGCTCGATTGGAATTATCGAGAAACTGACACGAGCACTAGACAACAGCTTTATTTTTAGGTATAAATACCCCTAGGACTCGATAACATAAAAGTAAGACATAATCATTCTTCATCACAAATCATTCATACATCATCACGGTCATCCATTCATCACTACAATCATTCATTCATTATTACAAACATTCATTAGTCATTACAATCATTCATGTATCATCACAATTGTTAAAGCATCAGTTCAAGTAGTTGGGCATCATAACATACTTTCCCTCTCAAGATCCTTAGGACATAATATTAAGTATTTAGGAAACATAGACCTCTATTCATCATCACAACCGCAAAAGGGTCACTCCAAACCTTTAAGGATCATCAACATCGATTCACCATCATTTACTAGCCTAGGGAAGACTTGCTATTAGATTATACCCTATTCAACGAGATCTTATATCTAGTAATTCATACCTATATTGGTCTTTTCATGTATTTGGATATCACTTGATTTGGAGGAAACTTCATACTAACACATCACTATTTACTTGCTAACCACTTGACATGTATTAAAAGCTTAGCATATATCAAAGAGCGCAAAATCAGGGAATTTACAACCATCATATCTCAATTTGTTCACTAGGGTCTTTCAACAACCACTAGGCACGACCGATTTTACACCTACTTGGGTATTTCATGCTATCTTGGCACATTTCACTCACTAAGGCATTTTATCAAACACTAGGCATGCATGGACTAGCTCACAATTTGGGGTTTCCAATTCAACATACTATAGTGGCCCTTATGCTTCACCTAAGCTCTTTATCAAACCTATGGGGAACGTTCTTCACTTAGTCAACCATTTTAACACCCAAAAGTTATGAACAAATCACATGGAAAAACAACTTCAAGAGGGTCTATCAGAAACATCACATGAATTCCACATACTAGGGTCAAAGCTTATAAATTTTGTAGGCAAACATAAATCAAAACTCAACAACACATTAAACATCTATTTCAACTCATACAAATCATTTACAACTCATAAACATAAAAATCATTTACAACTCATAAAATAAAAATCTTTTAGTTTTAAAAAGGGTTCTTAAGCTTCTTGGATGAAAGGGACCCAAGAATCAACATCTACATACCTTAACCTTTGAAATTGGATGAACTTTAGTGCTTGAAACTTTATCTACACTTGAAATAAATAAATTCTTGAAGCCCACACTATGAGGAACTTGATTCTTGAAGAAACCTTGAATAATTTATGGATGAATTTTGGAAGATTAGGGTTCTAGAATGAAACCCTAGATATTCTTGAGAGAATTGGAAAAGAAAATGATGGAATTAGGGTTTGAATGAGGGTTCCTCATATTTATAGAGGCTCAAAAAAGGTGAAAATAACCAAAATACCCTTGCAAAAATGCCCTTGAATTGCTGGAAAAATATACTTGACGCCATCCGTGACAGGCCATTAGGTCCGTGATAGGCCGTCATGAATGGTCGTCACAAAAGGGGTCCAAATTCTTGATTTTCTTCCCAGAGCTGAGACGTTGTCAGAAATGTCTTCAGAATGTGACGACGTCGTCAAAAAGGTCGGCAGAAACGTGATAGCCCATTAGAAACGTCGTCACCATTTTCCATCTTAACATGCTGGAGTAAAATGGGCGTAACTCTTTTCTCCGATATCAGATTTAGGAGAAATTGATATCGTTGGAAAGATAATTCAAAGATATTTCATTTGATATATAGAAAGTCACCCAGTTCTTCATATACAATGAGTTATGGTCAATTTAATTTGACTCAAATTTTGACAGTCAGTAAAACTTGAACGATAGGAAAGAATTCAACTCGTTCATGAGTTAGAGGACCTCTATGATCTTAATTCATGCTAAAATAGATTTCCACATGATTCAAAGTATTTAATACTTGGGCGGATATTTCTAGAACATTTTGACTCAGATTTTTGCTTTACCAAATACGCTCTAAGACTCAGACTGGAAGAGGATTTTGCGGCGCATTACATTATCTCCCCCTTTAGAACATTCATCACAAATATCATTTGATAGACTGAGAATACGGATCAACAAAACTTACTCAAGAAATGGAAACATCTCAGATCAAGACTATGCAACTGGAACGACGGACATATAGAGTTCTCACACTGGGCATGCATATATGATGCATGGAATACTCAACTGATGATACTCATAGTTGAATTCTCATAATACACATGCATATCTGATGCATGGACTCACAACTGGGATGATCTCATGAATACATAACTGAACACACGCTGACAAGCTGAACTCTTTCTACTAAATGTGCATATCTAATTCATGAATGTCCGGCTAAGCTGGCTTTTGAAAGCACGACTTGACAATGCAACAATGATTGATGCTAACTTTACAAGGAAAATTTGAACATGGATTGAGATGAATCTAATGGCATGTAACATCATAATACCATGGGTTATCTCCCCCTAGGGACTCTATGTCCCTCTAAACATACTTCGCTAAAATACTGGAGTGGTACGCGGGACACCTACAGACTGGGTCATAATTGACCGATCAAGATGTGAAACTTATGCATAACTCATGGTAACATATAAGCTCAAAATGAAAGAAAAGAATCTATCAATGCCTAACATAAAGATGAAGGGCTCATAACATACTAGGGTCAATTTTGGGGACCTAGCTTAGGACAGTCTTGAACTTTGTGACTGGTCTTGCCACATCCAAAGCATACATCACTACTTGATCTACATACACCCTTATGATTCTTACCACATTCTTCACACAATGGGTAGGTACGAACACCACTAGTACTACTCTGGGCTTTGGAGCTTGGCTCTCCCTCAAATCTGACACCCCCAAATGTAGGTGCGAGTACACTAGCTGAAGATGGAGCTGGAACTAAAAATCTTTGACCATATTGAGAACTACTACCACCCTGAGACCATGATTGTGAGAAACCACGACTACCTGTCTTGGCTTTTTTACTCACTCTCTCTCTCTCCTTTATCTTATCTACCTCAATCTGTTGCGCATGAATCATTAGCCTAGAAAGATCCATATCTCTATTAAGCATGGTGGCTATACTCTTTCAACACATCTCTTGATACCCCAGTTAAAAACTTACTCATACCCGCTCTAGGGTCAGCTAGCAAGTCAGGAGCATACTTAGCTAATTGGTTAAACTTAAGGCAATACTCTTTCATTGTCATAGAGCCTTGTCTTAGGTTTATAAACTCTTTTACCTTAGCTTCTCTTATTTCTACCAGGAAAAAACTATCTAGAAAGGCACTCTGAAACACTAACCAAGTCACGGAGCTACGTTCTCCCCTCTACTTTTCTCCCACATCACTACCTAACCATGAGAAATATCATTCAACCTATAAGATGCTAACTCAACACTCTCCTTCTCTAACACATGCATAATTTGGGTGATCTTATTCATCTCCTCAAGAAACAACTGCGAATCCTCACCTACTACTGAACCAAAAAATTTAGGCGGGTTTATTTTTATGAAGCTTCTAATCCTGGCTGAGGAAGAATTCCCATCTTGCTGAGGTGGGACTGCAGCCTGATAGTTGCTATGAACATTAGTCACCGCCTGGGCTGGCGCCTGGAAAGCTGCCCGAAACTCTGCATGCAATACACTCTCATTTTCAGGATCTACTGGCTGAGGGGGCTGATCATTAACCCTATCGACAAAGTCTCTGCGATGAGGCATACTCTATAAATAAAAGAATGAAGTGGATTAGACTGAGGATCAACTTGAGCTCATGCTCACTCGCTCGAAATGATCACTAAAAAAAGAGGAACTACTCCTAAGAACATCCTATAGCCTCTTGTACATAAATGTGGCACGCTACACACCATGTACAAGACTCTACTAGATTAGCTTTTCAGACTCCCTAGGATACTCTTAAACCTTAGGCTCTAATAGCAACTATGCAACACCCCGAGATCCCATCTCGAGATGTCACACGGTACTTATGGACCCGAAGGACCACAAGCTAACCTTTTTCTGATATCTGTACCTGTATATAGCATAATATCTAAAAAAATACAGAAACTTACCATAAGGTTCAACACATCTATATATACTCAAAACAGAAAACTGAATATTAATACATTTATCTAAAAAGCCTCTAACTATCTGAACTGTGAAGTTGATGGGACATATCCCCAACTAACTCCATCAATAGGAAATAAACAAAGTCTGAGGACATAGAGTTCTATAGTTCACTGAGTTCTGAGAATCATGGCTCGATTTGAATTATCGAGAAACTGATACGAGCTATAGACAACAGCTTTATTTTTTGGTATAAATACCCCCAGGACTCGATAACATAAAAGTAAGACATAATCATTCTTCATCACAAATCATTCATGCATCATCACGGTCATCCATTCATCACTACAATCATTCATTCATCATTACAATCATTCATTCATCATTACAATCATTCATGTATAATCAAAATCATTAAAGCATCACTTCAAGTAGTTGGGCATCATAATATACTTTCCCTCTTAAGATCCTTAGGACATAGTATTAAGCATTTAGGAAACATAGATCTCTATTCATTATCACAATCGCAAAAGGGTTACTCCAAACCTTTAAGTATCATCAACATCGATTCACTATCATATACTAGCCTAGGGAAGACATGCTATTAGATTATACCCTATTCAACGAGATATTACATCAAGTACTTCATACCTATATCGGTCTTTTCATGTATTTGGATATCACTTGATTTGGGGAAAACTTCATACTAACACATCACTATTTAATTACTAACCACTTGACATGTAATAAAAGCTTAGCGTATATCAAAGAGCACAAAATTGGGGAATTTACAACCATTATATCTCAACTTGTTCACTAGGGTCTTTCAACAACCACTAGACACAACCGATTTTACACCTACTTGGGGATTTCATGCTATCTTGGCACATTTCACTCATTAAGGCATTTTATCAAACACTAGGCATGCATGGACTAGCTCACAATTTGAGGTTTCCTATTCAACATACTATAGTGGTCCTTATGCTTCACCTAAGCTCTTTATCAAACCTATGGGGAACATTCTTCACTTATTCAACCATTTTTACACCCAAAAGTTAAGAACACATCACATGGAAAAACAACTGCAAGAAGGTCTGTCACAAACATCACATGAATTCCACATACTAGGGTCAAAGCTCATAAATTTTGTAGGTAAACATAAATCAAAACTCAACAACACATTAAACATCCATTTCAACTCATACAAATCATTTGCAACTCATAAACATAAAAATCTTTTAGTTTTAAAAAGGGTTCTTAAGCTTCTTGGATGAAAGGGACCCAAGAATCAACATCTACATACCTTAACCTTTGAAATTGGATGAACTTTAGTGCTTGAAACTTTATCCACACTTGAAATAAATAAATTCTTGAAGCCCACACTATGAGGAACTTGATTCTTGAAGAAACCTTGAATAATTTATGGATGAATTTTGGAAAATTTGGGTTCTTGAATGAAACCCTAGATATTCTTGAGAGAATTTGAAAAGAAAATAATGGAATTAGGGTTTGAGTGAGAGTTCCTCATATTTATAGATGCTCAAAAAAGGTGGGAAATGATCAAAATACCCTTGCAAAAATGCCTTTGAATTGCTGGAAAAATATACTTGATGCCATCCGTGACAGGCCGTCAGGTCCGTGATAGGCCGTCACGAATGGTCGTCACAAAAGGGGTCCAAATTCTTGATTTTCTGCCCAGGGCTGACGACATCATCGGAAATATCATCAAAATGTGACGACGTCATCAAAAAGGTCGTCAGAAATGTGATAGCCCATCAAAAACGTCGTCACCATTTTTCAGCTTGACATGCTGAACTAAAATGGGCATAACTCTTTGGTCCAATATCGTATTTAGGCGAAATTGGTATCGTTGGAAAGATAATTCAAAGATATTTCATTTGTTATATAGAAAGCCACCCAGTTCTTCATATACAATGAGTTATGGTCAATATAAGTTGACCCAAATTTTGACGGTCACTAAAACTTGAACAATCGGAAAGTTTTCAACTCGTTCATGAGTTAGGGGACCTCTATGATCTTAATTCATGCTCAAATAGATTCCCACACAATTCAAAGTATTTCATACTTGGGAGGATATTTCTTAAATATTTTGACTCGGATTTTCTCTTTACCAAATACGCTCTAAGGCTCCGACTTGAAGAGGATTTTGCGGGGCATTACAAGTACAAAGTTGGCTCTCATACGCCAACTGGTGAATAAAGTAATGAACTCATCATATTGTCCCATACCACTAGATATTACACCCAAGAGAAATGTAAAGGAAACAATTCAACAATCTATTTGACTCCATCATTAATCAATCTTCATTACATGATACCTATATCGGTCAATTTACCAACAATCCACAATTATCACCAATCGAAAGTTCGCCAACCTTCCTCAATTATCATCAACATTCATAATTAATCAACATATGACCATATATACGTAACTATAACAAACCATCATTTGGATAACTATATCCTTGATGCGCACTAATAGCTCTTTATCATCTTGCCAACGCTTATTTACTAATCCAATTACTCAGTGTTCATCACATACCTTTTAATTGTTATTTATATACTATTCACCATATAGTCACTATTCATGGGCCAACAACTAGTCATTCTTCACCAACTATTCAATAACTAGCACATAGCCAAAATTCATTACTAAGTCATATTTATCAACTAGCCAAAATTTGTTTCTACACATCACAAACTCACTAATCACCATTGATTCAATAACCACTAACCAATTATTCACTATCCAATTTATTGACTAAACATTGTTTAGTAACTAGCATCACCAATCCATAAAACTTCATTTGGCAGCTAGTCATCAACATCGACTAAATCATTACTATCACTAAACATCATTGCTATAAGTTTTTATTTACGTTAAACATCATTTTAGCTTAATCATCATAATAACTAGTCTTCAATACCATTAGTCCTCATTATTGCTAAAGTTGAACTATCCATAAGTCATTATTAGCCTCTTTATTTATATTCACGACTAATCATCTTTTCAACCTTAAATCAATAACTATACTACTTTATACTTTGATCACTAGAGAACTATGGTCGGCATCTCTAATATTAATATTTTACCCAACTACACATGAGCATAAATAACATATAGTTTCTATACATAGGGCTAGCCGGACTCGAACTGATAGATGTACTCATAGGCAAATCAATAATCATCCTCCATCCTTTTCGAGTATATACGTATCATCATAATCATCCTCCAGCCTTGCCGGGTATTATCATATCATCATAATATCCTCTGTCCTCGTCGGGTATCATCAAATCTTCATAATATCGTCTGGACTTGTCAGGCATATCATATTATCATAGTATCCTCCAGCATTATGGAATATTATCATAATATCCTCGATCCTTACCAGGTATCATCATATAATAATAATATCGTATAGCCTTTCTAAGTATTATCATATCATTATAATATCCTTCGGCCTTGTCGAGTATCATCATTATATGTAAATTAATATCAATAATAAAGAAAAAGCCCTGTGAGGGATAAAGTAAAGGACAAGCCCACGAGGACTAAAGTAAAGAACAAGCCTCATGAGGGCTAAAGTAAATAAACATAAAATAAGAAGCAAAAAGATTATACCTTGATATTTCCTCATTCATCATCAATGTCACATTATCAATAAGTTTATGTGTATGTAACGCGAAATTTATAAATGATAAGTCAATAATCTAGTCGATTGGGCCATGAGCATAACCATAAGAATTATCATGAGTAATGGACCACAAGTAACATTAATTGGCCAACCATTAACATAAAGAAAGTTTATCACTAACTTGAGCAATATCATTCCATGGAATAATCTATAACTTATTCGTAGCATAGTTGATATTGTACTTTAGGGCTTAAGCCATGTTATAGTTAAGGGCCCATCAATAAGGTGTTTGTTGGCCAAATTAATAGCTAAGAAATGACCTAATCAATAGCTTGAGTAATAGCCACTTCCATGGAGTAATTAATAACATGGTCATGGGCTTCTTTAATAGCATAAACAATGGATCATTATGGCATCATCAATAAATTTATGATTAAGGTTCCTTAATATTGCCTCAAGGGGCCTTTTCAAGGCATAATATAAGCATCTATGGATCTCATAAGGGCTTCCATAATCTTGGCTTAAGGTGGGGCAAGGCCCACTTCTAAATCCCCCAATATACCTTCTAAGTTCATTTCTACCTCGGTCTAGGATAAGGTATCTAATTCAACTCTTATATGTATAGCAAACCACCATTAAGTCCAAGAAAGGGATCGTACACAAATACTATCACTAAGTCCATTGGAACTAAAGCAACTTTATTACAGTAAGCCTCTAAGGACAATCTTGCTTAAGCATGAGTGAAAAGGTCACTCCCATCTAACTAGAGTAGTTCTAAGCATTCTCATGTTAAGCATAAGACATTAAGTCTAATCCATTAAGTTTCAAGATAACAAGCGAGGCATTTCACAATATGGGTCAAAATGACCTAAAAGATCCAACTAATGGCACTTCACTATAAGGGCCCTAATGACCAAGATATCAACAAGTTTTGATTAATCATCAAACCAACACCTAAAATCCCTCCCAATCTAACAATATATAACAATTATACTATAACATAGCTCAACCTAACAAGGAATAATTCTAACCTACCTCAAATCAGAAGAATGCTCATTAATCTGCCAGACCATTATCTTCCCCTTTCAAGAAGCTTCTTCAAGATGCCAATCAATCAAAAATAAAATTTACTCATCAATATAAGCATAACAATTTGGGTTCAAAAATAACACCAATAACCTTAAGTGGGTCCCACTTATGGAAATCATATTTTATAGGTCAATCCAATATTCATACATGAACAAATAATCATAACCCTCAAGAAATAGGTGAAATCAAGCTAATTTAGGGCTAAAATCAAGCCCTTAAACTATTTGGGGTTTCAATCAAAAATTTAAGATATTTGATGTTCCAGATTTTGACGGAACATTGTGCATCTTTTTCTTGAGAAAATTACATGTTTTCAAGAAACCAAGGTTGCATTTAATGTTAGATTTTAGTGTTTCAGGGTAAGGAGCTAGCTGAAGAAGAAGACTCAGGAAATTAGCAGAAAAACACCACTGGTGGTCAAAATGGTGGACCACCAAACTAACCACAAGACCTAAAATAGAATTTAAGATTTCAAAAGACCCAGTGATGGTCAAAATTGTGGACCACTAGCTTTGTGGTGGACCACCATCCTGACCGCCAAATTTAGGATTTTAGAAGACCCACTGGTGGTCAAAATGGCAAACCACCAGTTTTGCGGTGGACCACCAACCTGACCACCAGATTCAATCAGAATTCAGGATTTCAGAATACTCAGCGATGGTCAAAATGGTGGACCAGCAGTTTTGCGGTGGACTACCAATTTGGTCACCAATTTAGAAGTATTTTTTTTTCTGAATTTGAATTTTTAATCCTTTTTACCTGGGAACTTATAAATACCTAGTTTTAAGTTTTATTAAGGAGATCCTTTATCTTTTATATTTTATGAGAGTTTTCCATACTAGAAAACATATTGTACGTAGTTTTTCTTTGAAATTCTTTCTAGAATTGTCGATCTAGATTCCATTATCATTTTTTCCATTGAAAATTAAAAAACAATAATTATGAGTTTTGTAAGTAAAGTTTGAATTAATTTATGAATAACACAATGACTTCTTCTCTTTTTGTGATGGAGATGTGTGTCTAAGCTCCTATAACTAGGGTTATGGGAGCCTTGATGTGAATAGCTGATTGGGGGTTGTGAATTTAGTAGATTCCCATGATTAATTGATATTTCATAAAACCTTCTTCATTTTAATGACTTTTCTTGGTTGTAAACTTGAAAAGTTTGCCCAAAAACAACACTTGTTCGAATAGAAAAGTGTTTGTTGGAAAAAGAAAGGGTTTACATAAATCTAAAGGCTTTAACTTTTGGATAGAGGGTAGATGCCTTAACTGGATTAGCCCATGTGAGAATATAGTTGAATAAATAATATGTTCCTTAAGGTTGAAAGAATTAAGGGATAAGCTACTTATTTAGGTTGAGAAACTAATGGGTAACCATAGAATTCAATTACTCTTGTAATTAGAATTATTCATTGGGAATTCAAAATAGTTCACAACCCTAGCTACTTAAGCATCGTGGTAACCATAACTTTAGTTTGACTACTCATACTGAATTACTATTTTCAATACAATCGACATTTAGATTACTTTCTGTAACAAACATTTGAATACAGTTGATAAATCAAAACCCCCACTTTATTTTGGAACCCTTGATCAATAGTCTAATAACAACCATAATACTTAGTGAGCACAGTATTCCTTGTGGGATTTGACACCTAACCCATTGGGTTCTTTATTTGACAACGACTGCTTACACTTTCTAACGAGAGTTGTAATTTAGACATATCAAATTTTGGCACCATTGTCAGGGAATATGACTGTAAATTGAGTTTGTTTGTTAAATAACCTTTGGTTAAGTTTCCCAAATTTTACCTTTGTTGTTTTTGATTTGTGAAGGGTAGTTATTGTGTATGAAAATTACAAATAGCTCGGGTGCACCATTATTACCAGTACATCCAGAACCACAGTTAATTGGTAGAATGGCACACCCTCAAGAAGTTGAAAGACTAGCCACAATGTCTAGAGCCCAGATTAATAAATAGAATTATGGTCAACCTGCATGTTATCCTAATCCTGATGATGATGATTTAGGGGATGAGGACTTGTTAGATCCTACTAACCTAAGGCATACAGAGAATGTAGCTGTGCGGTGAACCAGAATGTAAACAAAAATTATCCTTTTAGAGCAAGGCAAGATCGTCAGCCTGTGCAGTTTGATCTTAATGCTGATGAGGATAGAATGGATAGGGCAGGTACTATTGGATATATTATTCCTCCACCTCTAGCACCAGGAGATAAGTTTAATATTACAAGCATAATAATTCAACTCCTCTATCTGAAGGGGTTGTTTGGTGGACTCCCGGGGGATGATCCTAATATGTATTTAGTAAAGTTTTTCACTATTTGCAAATACTTTGATAACCCAAGAGTAGGACAAAATGCTATCTGACTATGCTTGTTTTCATTGTCTCTATCTGGAGAGGCAACACTATAGCTCAATGGACTGACTCCCGATTCTATAACCAACTGGAGGCAGTTGAAAAAGACTTTCCTAGAAAGGTTCTTTCCACCTTCCAGGAGGGTATATTTGAGAGATAAGATTAGTAACTTTCGGCAGCTTCCAACTGAAGCTCTTTATAAGACTTAGAAGAGACTTAAAAAGAAGCTGATGCAATGCCCGAATTATAATATTACTGATATTCATTTGATGGAGACTCTCTATAGGTCCTTGAACTCTATTATGAAGCCAGTCGTGGATAATTCTGTAGGAGGATCACTTGTGGATCTCACTTTTCTAGAGGCCTTGGAGATGCTTGATCGAATAACCAAACAATGTAGAGCTTGGCATACCAGGGATTCTTTGGTAGCGAGGAGGAGGAAGGTAACCAGGATATGGCATACTTGAAGATGCAAATAGAAGTTTTGACCAAGCATTTATTATCTGGAATGACTGAGAAAGTAAAAGTTGTAGGATCCCAAGGCAGAGTTGACTCTGATTCAGAAGAAGAGGCAAACTATCTAAACAATTAGGGGGTTTTCGAGGCAATAGCCAAGGAAACTAAGGTCAAAACTATTACTATAAGTTAGGTTACAAGGATAGAGATCAAGGTAGTTGGAAGAATAATAATGATAGGATTGAATTGTATGTACCTCCTGGAAGTCGTGATAACACTGCCACCAGTTCAGGCAAAATTTTAATGGATTATATGATGCAGAAACTATTGAAGGAAGTTAAGAAAACAAATACTGGGGCAATGATGATGAAGAGTGACTTATCTTCCATGAGTTAATTAGTAAATTCATACTCAACTACTATCAAATAATTGAAGTAGCAGATGAGCTAATTATCTACAGTATTCAACAAAAGAAAGAGTGGGAATTTGCCAAGTGATATAGTTTAGAACCCTCAAAATGATGGATCTTGCATGAAAATTACCACATAGAGTGGTAAGGTATTACCAAGCCCTTTTGTGGGAAAAGCTGTTATTGAAAAGGTAACCAAAGAAGATGTCGAGCTTGAAGAAAGCAATCATGTGGAGTTTGAGAAGTAGGATGATGTTGATATTCCTTCTAATCATTAGCTGGTCGATGGATTAGAAAAAGGGAAAGAAAAGGAAAAGAAAGCAATGGTGACTTCTCCACCAAAACCACCACCTCTCTTTTCTTATAGATTAAAGAAGAAGACTGATGACACAAAGTTTAGCTAATTTATGGCCATGCTTAAGTAGTTGATGATCAATTTGCAATTTGTGGAAGTATTGTAACAAATGCCTGGGTATGTAAACTTCATAAAAGACCTTGTCACGAAGAAGCGGATAGTTAGCTATGAGCTGGTGGACAATCTCCATCACTGTGGTGCTATCTTTACATGGTCTTTAGTGCAGAAGAAGGTAGACCCAGGAGCATTTACCACCCCATTCACTATTGGGTCTATTGATTTTACAAAAGCTCTATGTGATTTGGGAGCAAGTAAAAACTTAATGCTGCTTGTTGTGTATAAGAAATTAGGTTTTGGGGGATCCTATTCCCACAAACATGAGGCTAGTTATGGCAGAAAAGTCTATGATATAGCCCATAAGGATTCTACATGATGTACTTGTGTAGGTTGTTGATTTTATATTTCCTGCTGACTTTGTAATTCTTGATTGTGAAGTGGACTTTAAAGTATCTATAATTTTAGGCAGGACGTTCTTAGAAACTGAGAGAGTGTTAGTTGACCTAGATTTGAATAAGCTAAAATTTAGGCTCAACAGGAAAGAGCTTAGATTAGAAGTGTATAAATCTATGAAACAACAAAAGAAGATGAGTATCTTATCGATAGTTGATGTATTCTATGAATATTAGCGAGATGTACCAGTTAAGGATAGGTTTGTTGTAGATACCATGGCTGGTGTAGTTGAACTTAAAAGCAAGGGTGTTAGTACTTCAAAGTGGCTAGACTAGTAATAAAGCATTTTCATGATTCAACAAGTGAAGTAAAAAGTATAAACAAGGTGTCTTAACAAATTCTGAGTAGTCAAGATGACCGAGTCTTGCCGCGATGTTAAATCAGGCGCTGCTTGGAAGGAAACCCAAGGTGTTTTGTTATTTGTATTCATCTTATGTGGTTGACATCAGATCTTAGCACCTATGGTACCAAAGGTATGTTTCTAACTCTCTTGTTTTGGTTTATGCATTGGGGATAGTGCATGATTTTAAGTTGAGGGGGGCTACTTGTGGGTGTTAATGTCCTCTTAGGGTTTTTGTTCCCATGTCTCTTTTCTCCAGAGTCTTGTTCCTAGTGGATCTATCATATTTTGGCATATTGTGTTTTGTTTTGTGATGTTTTGTGGTTAACTGGGTGAAAAATAAGTACCTAGGGCAGTTGACATATTTTTGTTGATTTGGGGATTAATGATAAATACTTCTTCAATTGTCTATTTTATAATTGTGTGACATGCATCTATATGAGACTACTGTAAATCTTTTTATGGCATTAGTATTAGGGACACAATGATCATTGCTAACAATTGCATAACCCGATCAGGTAGTAGCTTGTGATATACCTTTATGCCAAGTGTGTGTGAGATTTTACCAAGTTTCTTTGTGTGTTAAATCTAGAACTTTCCTGATTAGTCTTGCCTAGGTTGTAGGGTAGTGTTTAGGAAAGGATCATAGGGTATTTTTTATATTAGTCCACTTTTAGACTAAATGGCCTTCCATGTGTGAATGATATCCCTTGATCTCGATTTTGATCTTGTATGCCTATTTTTTTTGTAGACCTATCACCTTTCCATTTGTATCACAATGAACCCGTTTTGGCCCTGGTCTTCCTTGGACATTGTGAACTTTGATTTAGGCAAATAGCCTAAGTTGAGGGTGGCTATCATAGGGGTGCGTGATGTAAAGTGAGTATGAAAAAAGGTTAAATGAGAGAAAAGATTGCAAGGCTGGGTGTGGTAGAAAAAAATAAGAAAGGAAAAGTTGTGAAAAAAAGAAAATGAATGACAAAAAGACCGTACCCAGCCTGAAGTTTCTTTAATAAAGAAAGGGAGAAATAAGTTAAAGGTTAATAAATGAGACTCCAAAAGTTAGTGTAGTGCCAAGGAGGTCTAGTCACTTTAGTATCTTTACGTATTATACCAGCCCCAAGCCTGCATTACAAGCTGAAGAAAAATCCTATAGTGATCTTAACTTAACTGTCTGAAAGCTTAGGTGATGAAAATAAGGGCAAGCTTATGGCATTTGACATATATTGATTGGAACTTCTTTCTTAGAGTGAGTGTCTCTTAACCATCCCCGCATTGACATGCTTGATTTCATATATAAGTGAGGAAGGACTTCTTCGTTGTAAGGGCACATGGGTTGTATTGTTGGTTGCTTACTTGTTTAGGTAGTGTAACTTGTACATATGTGTGGTTGTTTTTTGGTAATATGATACCATAGCTTGATTTCTTTGTGTCACATTGTTGACATTCATTAATATACACAGTTGGGTTTAAAGTGATTGAACTTGGAGAGGGTAATGTGTTTTGAACAAAAATTGATAATTGACTGTCATAGGTATCTGATATTTCTCTTGGTTAAGCATCGTAGAATGGTATTATGTAGCTGCTTGAGAACAAGCAATTGTTTTAAGTTGAGGGTGTTGATGTTCTGGATTTTGACAAAACATTGTGCATCTTTTTCTTGGGAAAATTGCATGTTTTCAAGCAACCAAGATTGCATTTAATGTTGGATTTTAGTGTTTCAGGGTAAGGAGCTAGCTAAAGGAGAAGACTCAAGAAATTAGCAGAAAAACACCACTGGTGGTCAAAATGGTGGACCACCATTTTTATGGTGGACTACCAAACTGGCCACCAGACCTAAAGCAGAATTCAGGATTTCAGAAGACCTAGTGACAGTCAAAATTGTGGACCACTAGTTTTGTGGTGGACCACCAACCTGACCACCAGATTCAGGATTTTAGAAGACCCACTGGTGGTCAAAATGGTGGACCACCAGTTTTACGATGGACCACCAACCTAACCACCAGATTCAGGTAGAATTTGGGATTTTAGAACACTCAGCGGCGGTTAAAATGGTGGACCACCAATTTTGCGGTGGACCACCAAATTGGCCACTAATTTAAATGTGTGTTTTTTTTAATTTGAATTTTAAATCCTTTTTACTTCGGAACTTATAAATACCCAGTTTTAGGTTTTATTAAGGAGATTCTTTATCTTTTATCTTTTATGAGAGTTTTCCATACTAGAAAATATATTGTACGTAGTTTTTCTCTGAGATTCATTATAGAATTGTTGATATAGATTCCATTATCATTTTCTCCATTAAAGATTGAAGAACAATAATTGTGAATTTTGTAAGTAAATTTTGAATTAATTTATGAATAATACAATGACTTCTTCTCTTTCTATGATGGAGATGTGTGGCTAAGCTCCCATAACTAGGGTTATGGGAGCCTTGATGTGAATAGCTGATTGGGGGTTGTGAATTTAGTAGATTCCCATGATTAATTGATATTGCATAAATCCTTCTTCACTTTAATGACTTTTATTTGTTACAAACTGGAAAAGTGAGCCCAAGAACAACACTTGTTCGAATAGAAAAGTGTTTGTTGGGAAAAGAAAGGATTTACATAAAACTAAAGACTTTAACTTTTGGATAGAGGGTAGATGCCTTAACCAGATTAACCCAAGTGAGAATATAGTTGAATAAATAATACGTTCCGATTTACCAAAAAAAAAATATACGTTCCTTAAGTTTAAAAGAATTAAGGGATAAGCTACTCATTTAGGTTGAGAAACTAATGGGTAAACCATAGAATTCGATTACTCTTGGAATTAGAATTGTTCATTGGGAATTCAAAATAGTTCACAACCCTAGCTGCTTAAGCATCTTGGTAACCATAACTTTAGTTTGACTACTCATACAGAATTACTATTTGCAATACAATCGACATTCGGATTGCTTTCTATGACAAACATTTGAATACAGTTGATAAATCAAAACCCCCCACTTTAATTTGGAACCCTTGATAAACAGTCTAATAACAAACACAATACTTAGTGAGCACAGTATTCCCTGTGGGATTCGACGCCCAACCCAATTGGGTTCTATATTTGACAGCAACCGCTTACACTTTCTAACGAGAGTTGTAATTTGGGCGTATCAATATTCAAGGTTGGATTTGAAGGATTCTTACCTTAAATCCAAAGATATTCACATTAAAAAATGTTAATCAAGCTCCTAAGTCATCTATAAAACGTAATTTAGAGTTATCTTGCCCTTCTAGGGCTTCTGGGTGTAAAAGATGAAGGGAAAATAGCCAAATCACGATTTGGGGCCTATTTATAGCCCCTTTAGGCATGGAGATGCCGATATCTCCATCAAATGGACCGCGATCTCCATGGGCCTTGTTGAGATCTCCATGGCACCATTACCAGCAAAGTCAAAACTTGTTTTGGCCCTTGGAACTCATTTGGACTCTGATTTGGACAAATGAACTATGTAACCTCACTAAATTTTATGTTTCAAATGCGTTAGTAAAGTTGGATTTTCTATCCAAGGTTATTTTGACCAAATGTGGGTCCCACACCCATGCTTTATGATTTTTCAACTTTCCAACCAATAGGTCAAAATGATCTTGGGTCTATTAGGACCCAAACCAAAGATCTACCTAGCCTAAAATATATATTTTGGAGCTACCGATGCAATAGGAATTTTCATCCGAGATCATTATACTAAAGATTTTGCTCGGTGGCCATTTGGAACCATCGAAGACTTCCAAACTGGGAATTGGTTCTAAAACCAAATGAACTACCCGGTAACCGAACTATCGGTTCCAGTAAGTCATAAATGACTTGGGGAAGCTATGGAGAAGCCTAATAGTAAAGATAAGTGGGAATATGAAAAATGACCGAAAAGAGTCATTATAATATCTACTACTAAAAGGACTTTCATCCCCAAAATACAACAAATAGGAGGAATCTCAAAAGCTCAAAAGGATGAGGTACTGGGCCCGCATGCTCCAAGCGTGACTTCCTAAATAACCTCTACGAAGTGAAAAAAAAACATCTAAGGGATTTCACCACAGGTGTCCCTTTTTCAACAAACACTCCCATTTCATTTCCAAACATCTAAAACTCAACCTTAACCACAAACTGGCCTCCAATTGAACTGAAAAGTCTAATGCATGTTAAAATCTGAACCACAACACATTGATACCATCTTGTTATCTGCACAAATTAACAAAGGCTTATTCGATCCAAAACTAAACTAAGACGTCAGTCATACCACCGACTCCAAACCTAAATATAACCTTCCGTTACAAGCTCGCACCTGCTATCCAATCCAAACAAGGAGGAAAATCACCTAAGTCCTGTCCTCACAATCTCATCATAGACCACTCAAAGAATTAAAACTAATCTGCTAAAAAATCCATAGGGAAACCTTGAGAATAAACTCATAAGGCATTATTTAGGCATACAAATCGAGTTAATAAGGTAATGCAATCTATGCCAGTGCTATATCCAGTCCAAATGGTAATCAAATTGAAATCTAGAAGATCAAGGTGTACTACTCATTACTGAATGAACCGCTCTGGGATTTCCTATTAACCGAAAATGAGACCATACTAAATCCAACTCAAGCCTACTTCTTTCACTGAGTATACCATCTAACATTCTCAAAAAAGACAGAAAAATCATTACCAAAGCTAAAAGAACCAATACCAGCTCCCTAGCCTATCATCTGAACACTTAGCAACTATAATCCATCTAAAATCGAAAAAATTGAATAGGCAATCACAGAGTGGCTCAACCAGCCTATTAATGAAATTTGAACTGAGACTAATCTAAATGAGGGTTGCACTTAAGCTCTACAACTCCAAGATGAAATCTCAACATCAAGGTTGAACTACTCGGTTTCAATTACCCAAACCAAACCTAAATACGGGTAGGCATTAAATCTTCAAATCTATTATAACTTCCAGATGACCATCCCAAGGCATCAAATCCAAATTTGATCCATCAAATCCAAATTTGATCCAACAAATCCAAACCAAGGTCTAATACTCACATCAAATACTTTCGGAATAAGGTATATCTACACCATATCATGCCGAGCCAAAATTGAAAGATAGCTGAAGAACAAAATTGCAATAGAGGATAAATCATCGGCTGAAAACTCAAGTGATGCACTCCATATTCGCTGAAGGGCATGAACTATCAAAGCATACTTAAGAACTCATAAAGGCTACAAATCACACTAGCTTGGAAAAAACTTTAGCAACTCAGAGAGATGTAACTTAATCTAGAACTAACCAATTCAATATTCTATTTAGGTGAATAATAGCCATAGGCACTTATCATCGAGGATAAACACTCAAAAAAAGCGTCATTAGGCTGAACAAACTCTGAAATCAAGATTTCTTAAATTCACCTGAGTAGGCAATTATCACTCGATCCATACATGGATCACATCATTAAAGAAGAAAAATGCCTCTAAAGAAGTGATCAAAAAAAGGCCAGCTGTCTTTATCTCCTTAACTTCATGAAAGATAAGAATAACATCATGGTGAGAATAAAGCATACAACTCCACACTTAAAACAAAGGCAAACCATTAAAAGGAGATGAATCTAGTAATTTTAAGAGATAAATCCAAGGCATCTCGATATCTATATCAAAATGCTATCGGGCAATGAAATAGCCACTAATGAAGAACGGACCTCAAACTGGTTAATATCATAAATAGGCTAAATAGAAAGGGATAGCCACCTCAAAAGCCTTCGCAACCTATGGGAAAGTCTAAGAATCTCAAACTCAATAATGGACTATATTTCTAAATTTCCAACTCCAGAGTCATACGAAACCATGGAAGGTTAACTTACCTTTGACACCACAATACATCCCCGAATCAATCTAACATGGCTAACCAAGAGGAAAAATAATCAACCTCACCACGCTATGGGAAAAAAATCATCCAATCAGGATATATCTACTCAATCCACCGAATAAGATCACAAAGAATGAAATCCTAACTAGATAACACTAGTCTAAATAGCTATCCAGTGAGTATCAATTACATTAAGTAATAATATCAATAACCTCAAGCAGTGATAGCAATAGTAATAGCAATACCAACATCTATATAATGAGTAGGCAATACCAAAATAAACATCAATATCATATATCTCTCGGGGGACACAACAAGGCCAATGTGCCAATATAAATAAGACTCAAACCCAAGGGCTACACTCATTGTGAGCAAACATTAATACAGATCTACCCCATCCACTACTAAAAAAAATAAACCGCAGAGCAATAATATAATCATGAATTTAATAATAAGGCACACAATAACCAAAATGAACTCATTAAGTCATATAATCATCAATGGGTATGAAAACCTCACTACACATAATGAAAAGATAAATACGGGGGAAAAAAGAACACCAATAATAGTAAAATTTGCAACTTTGTGCCTAACGAATATAAAAAAGAGTAAACCTAAATGGGGACAAAGTCAGACCAACCAACTAAATTATAAACTAAGGCACTAAATGCACTATCTCTACCTGAAGGTGTCACAATATCACGGGGTTGGTCTGAATAAGTTGAAAGACTAGTAATCCCACATCAAGGACACCCTCCAAACTAATAGTCGATCTCTCTACTGTACAGATAAACTCTTGATGCTCTAATCTTGGCGAGAAATATGAGCTAAGACTAAATGGCTTACCAACTGGCATTGAGAGAAATCTCTACTATAATGGTCATCCTTTCCATAATTATAGCCTGACTCATGAACTCTAGGCTGGCGGGGAAATACATGCTAACTCTTCCCAATCAAATAACTTATATTTGAGGCACTCTCTAGACCCAAGTTTTATCTTGCCACAATCACAACAAGATCCCAGATGGAATACCAATAGCACTATACTAATGTCATGGCTTCCTACCGCCACATCTAAGTCCCAATACATGCTCTCTCTATAGGCCTTACATAATCTACAACCTAAAAGGAAGAAGATCCGGCTGCTATCAAGTCCTCTGACACTAAACGGTATGTCAATGCTAAACCTCTAATGATTCCATGCACCCTATAGTGCTCTAAAGGATATTTCATAGGAAAATGCCTTGCCCAATCTAGAAACCCAATCACATACTCAAAAACTGGTCAAGAACTCTGATGACCACCATTAGACACAACTCTGGTCTAAGGACTGCTTGATGTTTCAAACGCCATCCATGACTGAGAGGGATCTACAACATGACTTAGATCCCAAATGGTGAATCTCAAAGGGCTAAAGCATCCACGAGCTCAACTGGAGACTAAGTTGGGCCCAAATCCTTTGGCTGACGCTAAAGGTCTTCGACATCCATCTCTGACTCTCTAGTCTAACGTTATACTAAAACTATGGAAATATGTATCAAAGTTTCATACACCTCTATCGATAACATCATCCATTTTACATTATTTATTAGGGAGAAAAAAAAGTCAAAGAATGTGTTTGAGGTTTATATCAATGCAGAAAACAATAAGGAATCAAGAAGTGAATTTCCTAAAATATCCCTATATCCTCTAGAATATAGGTTATAGACATCTCTACACAGATCCACAAGACTCTACTAATACTTGCTCTTGTACTAATACACTGGTGAAACCTGGCTCTGATACCAATTTGTCATAACCTAATTTCTTAAGTCATGATGGCACCTACTATAACCAACCAGTAGGAAAGCCCCCATAGTCTGAAATGGCTACTAATAGACTACCAAATATATAAAGAAAAGAATTATAGAATGGATGAAATAAAGAAGTAATTACATAATATAATCCCAAAACCAGGTTATATCAGTACAAGATCTGTTAATAATACAAAAGTACAAAGTAAAGTTCAACTGAGTACGCAAATATAACTTATCTTTGAATACAACATAGAGACTAGTCTAATATATAAGAGAGAGAGATAGGTAATATTATAAACGTCAGGAGCATACCTTAAGTTTCGAAACCATGGCTTCTCCACATGACACGCATATATCAATGGAAATAACTCGTACTATGATCTGCAGGCTGCAGAAGTTTAGTATGAGTACCAAAACAATGGGTACTCAGTATCCATCATCGTCCGTTTGAACTAAGTCATGATATAAAGATGATATAATGCAAGATAATCATAACTAAGTCAAGGTACGTAATTAAACCTTAAAAATATCCATCATCACTATGTATAATAAGTAATCAAAATGGAATAACCATATAACAGAAGGCATCAACACATGCCAATATTACTATGTATAATAAGTGATAAATTTCAGAGTAACAATATAACAAAAGGCGTCAATGCATGCCCATATATTGTACATAAGAATTGTATAATTCGAAATGATAATGTATCAGAAAGAATAAACACAAGCAATCACAAGTACAAATTTGGCTCCTAGACACAAACTGGTGCATAAATTAAAGAACTAATCACAGTGTCCCATGTCACTGGAGAGTATACCCAAGACAAATATAAAGGAAACAATTCAATAATATATTCGAATCCATCATTAATCAACCGCCATTCTATGGTACCTATAATTGATCAATTTTCAAACATTCCACAATTATCATCAATCAAAAGTTCACCAACCTTTCACAATTATCATCAACATTCATAATTAATCAACATATGACCATCTAACAACTATATCTTCGATAAGCACTAATAGTTATTTATTACCTTGCCAATTCTTATTTACTAATCCAAGTACTTACTATTCATCATGTACCTTCTAATTGTTATTTATACACTATTCACCATATAATAACTATTCATTGGTTAACAACTAGTCATCCTTCACCAACTAGTCAATAGCTAGCACATAGCCAAAATTCATTGCTAAGCCATATTTATCAACTAGCCAATATTTATTTTTAGGCATCAAACACTCACTAATTACCATTGATCCAATAACCGTTAATCATCAATTATTCACAATCTAATATATTAACTAAGCGTCATTTAGTAAATAGCATCACTAATCTATAAATCCTTATTTGGCAACTAGTCATCATAGTCAACTTAATCATTACTACCACTAAACATCATTGTTATAAGTCTTCATCTATGCTAAACATCATTATAGATAAACATCATTACTAACTAAATCACACGTCCTCATTGTTGCTAAGGTTCAATAATCCATAAGTCATTATTAACCTCTTAATTTATATTCACCACTAATCATATTTTCAACCTTAAATCAACAACTATACCACTTTATACCTTAATCATAAGAAAACTATGGTCGGCATCAATAATATCAATATTATACCTAACTACACAGGAGCATAAATAACATATAGTTGGATCTAGTCGGGCTCAAACCGGTAGATGTACTTATAAGTACATCAATAACCATCCTCTGGCCTTACCGGGTATATACATATCATCATAATCATTCTCCATTCTTTTCAGGTATCATCATATCATCATAATATCCTCCGGCCTTATCTGGTATCATCAAATCATTATAATATCTCCCGTCCTTGCCAAGAATCATCATACTATTATAGCATCCTCTGGCCTTGTCGGGTATCATTATATTATGATTATATCTTCTAGCCTTTCCATGTATTATCATAGCATCATAATATTCTCTGGACTTGTTGGGTATCATCATAATATCCAAATTAATATTAATAATAAAGAGCAAGCCCATGAGAGATAAAGTAAAGGACAAGCCCACGAGGGCTAAAGTAAAGAACAAGCCCCATGAGGGCTAAAGTAAATAAACATAAAATGAGAAGCAAGAAGATCATACCTTGTTATTTCCTCATTCATCATCAATGTCACATTATCAATAAGTTTATGTATATGTAACGTGAAATTTATAAATGATAAGTCAATAATCTAGTCGATTGGGCCATGAGCATAACCATAAGAATTATCATGAGTAATAGACCACAAGTAACATTAATTGGCCAACCATTAACATAAAGAAATTTTATCACTAACTTGAGCAATATCAATGCATGGCACAATCTATAGCTTCTTTATAGCATAGTTGATATCGCACTTTAGCGCTAAAGCCATGTTATAGTCAAGGTACCATTCAATATGGTATTCGTTGGCCCAATCAATAGTGAAGAAATGACCTAATTAATAGCATAAGTAATAGGCATATCCAAGTCTTAACAAATAACATGGTCATAGGCTTCTTTAATAGACTAAACAATGGCTTATTATGGCATCATCAATAAATTTACTATCAAGGTTTCTCAATATTGCTGAAAGGGGCCTTTTAAGGCATAATATAAGCATATATCAATCTCACAGGGACTACCTCAATCTTGGCTTAAGGCAGGGCAAGGCCCACTTCTATAACCCTTAATATACCTTTTAAGTTTATTTCTACCCTGATCTAGGCTAAGACATCTAATTCAACTCTAATATGTATAGCAAGCCACCATTAAGTCCAAGGTAGGGATCCTACTCAAATACTATTAAAAGTCCATTGAAACTAAAGCAACTTTATTTGAGTAAGCCTCTAAGGCTAATCTTGACCTAAGCATGAGTGACAAAGTCACTCTAATATAACTAGATTAGCTTTAAGCATTCTCATGTTAAGAATGAGACATTAAGTCTAATCCATTAAGTTTCAAGACAACAAGCTAGGAATTTCACAATATGGGTCAAAATGACCTAAAAGATCCAACTAATGGCATTTTACTATATGTGTTCAAATAACCTAAAAGATCCAATTAACCACGTATTAAATAATCATCAAACCAATACCTAAAACCCCTCCCAATCTAACAAGATATCATAGTTCTACTACAACAAAGCTTAATCTAACAAGGAATAAGCCTAACCTACCTTAAATCAAAAAAATGCTCATCAAGCTACCAAACCTTTATCTTCTCCTTCCTACAAGCCTCTTTAAGATGCCAAGCTACAAAAAATATAATCTACTCATCAATACAAGCATAAAGATACCCATGTTGCACCATTATACTTTGAGTCCAAAACTGACACAAAAATCCTAAATGGGCTCCACTTATGAAAATTACATTTTCGAGGTCAACCCAACATTTATACATGAACAAAGAATTATAACCCTCAAGAAATAGATGGGTGAGCACAACCTAATTTAGGGCTAAAATCAGGACCTCGAGCTATTGGGGGTTTTGGTCAAAAATTCAAGAAATTCGACCATGGATTTGAAGGATTCTTACCTTAAATCCAAAGATATTCACATTAAAATATGTTAATCAATCTCCCAAGTTATCTACAAGACTCAATTTAGAGTTATCTCACCCTTCTAGGGCTTCTAGGTCTCAAAGATGAAGAGAAAATGGCCAAATCGTGACTTGGGGCCCTATTTTAGCCCCTTCAAGCATGGATATTCTTATATTGACATCAAATGGACCACGATCACCATGTCGAGATTGCCATATACCTTTCTGCGATCGTAATGGCACCAATGCCAGCAAAGTCAAAAAAAATTTTGACCCTCAGAACTCATTCAAACTCTGATTTTCGCAAATGAACTTAGTGAAGTTGTATATTACATCCTAGGTCATTTTTATCAAATGTAGTTCCCACACCCATACTTTCTAATTTTTCAACTTTTTGATCAATATGTCGAAATAAGCTCAGATGCATTGGGGCCCAAACCAAAGGTCTACCTAGCCTAAAATCAATATTCTAGATTTTATGGAATAGTTATAATTTGTATCTGAGATCATTTTACAGAATTTTTTTCTTCATGGCCATTTACAACCAACAAGACTTCCAAGTAAGAAATTGGTTCTAAAAGCCTAATGAACTGCCTGGTAATTGAACTATCGGTCCCAGTAAGTTATAAATGACTTGGGAAAGACACAGATAATTTCTAATGATGAACATACGCAGAAATAAGAAAAATGACTAGAAAGAACCATTATTCCTTAGAAACCAGGAAATGTTTTCTTAATGAGGAGCTTAAGGTCGATCGAGGATATTTATTTAATTTCACCTGATTTTATACTATTTTACCTTGTTCTAGGGGTGTACTTCCATGCAACACATTTTTTTATTTCATGTTTCAAAGACAAACCACCTTTAAACCAAAAAAAAGCCATTTCACCTGTTCATCACTTCGGCTTTTTCTTATGCCTTCATTTATCATCATCTTCTCCTATGTGTTTTTCTTTGGTTTTGAGCTTAGATCTACACTGCTCCTTTTAATCTTTCATGAAAAATTTTATATTTTTTACCTGCTTAAGAGAGTTGTAGATTTCTTATCCCTACTTTGTTCTTCAAACATCACCATGTGTGATTTATATAAATAAGTTTATAAATAAGTTCTCAAGTCTACCAAAATTTAAAGATCAAATATAAAGAATTATTTTGTGATCTAGCTATAATAAGTATATATTCGTCATTGTGTAGCTGATTTGTTAGATGTAGGGAGGTAAAGAGAGTGATGATTAGAATAAAGAAAAGAGTGAATTACATGTGTAATCCATAGAGCCTATCGGACTGATATGCCGATACTCAATATCCTCCTCGAGTAAGCATAAAAATACCTATATGGACTTTAAGGGCATGTTGGTCTAACCATCGAGGTAAAGTTGGGTTTTAAAAGATCGAATAAAATAATATAGACAAGTAAATCTCCTATGGGTTCTAAGGTATTCCTTTAATTTAATTAATAAGAGTTAAGGGATTTACCATTTAAGAGGAAGTAGACTACTCGAGAATATAATTTTCATTGATCTTGATATGTCTCTTCATTTGAAGTAATTCTCAGTGTGCTTATGGGAGAAGAAGCGATGATGTTATCTGGGGCATAAGCATTCCTACTTAATTATATGTTACTTTAAAATTTCCAGTATCCTCTAACATTCTTATTTCTTGGTGATTCTGCTAGCTGTTATGTACTTTGGTATATCTAATTAGGTGACTTGGGTAATTTTTGAATTTTGAAAAGTTTTGAACTTATATTATGGAATATTGAAGTTGAATTTGCTGTTTGTTTGTTGATCTTTTGGTACTTCCAGGCTTAATTTATTATTTGGTTACATATAATAATTCTTATAAAAAGATTATTTCTTTATTCTGTTGGTAGTTGCTTCGAATAAGGACTTGGTAATTTGTTGAATTGTGCAAGTTGTATAGAAATGCTCTAGACTTATATTTTTTGAAATTGAAGTTGAATTTGGTCTTTTATTGTTTGGTCTTAGGAATTCTTTCTTTGTTTTGTTTTATATCAAGTAGAAGCTTTTATTCCTTTTTAAACAAGGACAGTGGTATATTGTTTGTTCAAATTTGAAAGTGATGGTAAAAAAGCTCTAAACTTTAAAATTTCTAAATTTGAAATTCTCTCTTATTATTTGATATGTAGAACCTTTACTGAGTTCTATGAATCATGCTTGTTTAACTTTATTGTATATCAGGTAGAAGGGTAAAATTTGTATTTGTGGCTTTGTTGTTAGTGTTTTGCTTTCTAAAGGGTGGAGTGAGATAATTTTATCATAGTGTAATGATCATATATTTGTATTCATTCATTGTATGTTTCTTCAACCCTAATTGGCTTAATAATATAGGAAAAATCCTTTATGTCTTGTTATTTACTTAAGTAAAGTGAATGATATGTATTGTAATTGGAGAAGTACCTCTTGATAACTCAATTAATTTAGATTTATGTTCAGAAAAGATAATCTGTTGGAGAGATTTCTTGGTACACAAATGTTAGTAGGCTCAAAATATCTTTTAAAGATTTCAGTAGTTGAGTCATATAGCGATGCACGGTAGAACCATCATTTGCTCAAAAAAATGATATCATATATCCACTTCAAAAGGTAATTAAAAACTTATATACTTTTCACAAATTTAATGATTCTAGTATATGTGTTTGGAGTACAATTTTATATATGAATGTATCACCATGTTACTAAGTATTCAAGTGCTTTTCTTTTTAAGAGGTGGAGTGGGACAATTTTGTTAAAGCATAATGATCATACATATGTATTCATTCATTTTATGTTTCTTTAGCCCCAATTCACCTGTAACGAATATAAAATAACATACCTACAAACTTATCGATGCTCTTTTAAATTTCTCATATAGATTGTATTTCTTTACTCTCTCTTTTGATATTGTAGTACATATTTTTAAAGTAATTAGAACATTAGCACTTCTCTATATTAGGTTCTTTTACTGATGGATTCTCAACAAACAAGGAATCGTTCTAGCAATACAATAAAATCTTATGATAAGAACACCAAATAGCGCTAGTCTTGCCATGATATGCTCCAGATGTAAAAAAACCACTTCTACTACAATGGTGCTTCCATATAAGAGAAGCAACAACTAAGGGTATTCTTGAAAATGGAGATGTTTTGAATCATATTGAATTAATTATGTTCGACCACACAATTTTGATGTTGAATGTTCTTCTTCTCCTTCAAAAGCAAGTTATGGTGTCAAATTGACTATTTTTTCTTCTACCTATATATGTCTTGCTATTCATATTCATATATATTTTCTTATAGTTGCTACTGAATGCAACACCCCTATAGTATCACCCATGCCTTAAGAGGAAAAAAAGTGGTTCTTTAATCCCAATTCCTAAAAAAAATTAATTTTATTAATCCTTCTTATTCTTGATATAAAGTACTACCTTCACATTCATATTATTGTACAATTTATATATCACATAATGACCAAGATTATTATTTCAAAGATTCTAATTAACAAAAATAACTAAAAATTATTTAGTCATTCCCCTATTTATCCTTGATGTGTTGTCCTCAATATTAAATTAAATTGCACCAGCATGCTGAAATACCTAGGGTTTGAACCCTTAGAAAAAATTCCCTTAGTTGAAGTTTCTGGGAAGGGTACGATTTGATCATGCCTCTCATATGCTTGGGTATGAGTAGTACCCTTCCCTCTCATATAATGATCAGCTTAGATTGATAAAATACTGTCCAAGATATGGTTTAGCCTCTCCCAAGTCATATGTTAGGGTATGGGTCGTATGTGGCCTAGTCGTATAAAGTGTTAGACTTGGTCTAGTGGACACTGTCTTGGGTACGCTTTGTATGGTACCACTCATACCTTAGGGTACGATTCATGAATGTATAGTCATATGATGGTCAATATGGGGGTCCTAGGTGAGGTATAGGGTATGATTTAGGGTACCACTCATACCCTAGGGTACGGGTCAAGGGTGTGAGTCATACCCTCCTGGGTTCACTTTTCAGTTTTTAAGTTGAGGATATTTTAGACTTTTAACACCCCTAAAACTTTATGACCCATGACTTATAACCTTGTTTGGACATTCATTCTTCATAAATATAGGTTCAAAAATACTCTTAAATCCTCTCTCAACTTCTCTAACATGATTGGAGGCTAGGGTTTCAAGAGTATTCATCTAAAGGCTAAGGGATCAAGAATTTCTCCATGAATTATCTTGTATAAGGAATGTGACTCTTCCCTTATTATTATTTCTCAAAAATCATGTTATTTAAACAAATTTTATAACTTATTAATGGTGGGTTTTGAAACAAATATTGAGAGTTTTGAAGTATAGTGATGTGTAATATTTAATCTTGCTTAAACTTATGTCTATACATGTTTTTAGTGTTGATTGGCACAGGTGGGCGCATATTGATTGTGGTTTAACAAGTGGTTCATGAGTATCCCTGATATTGATGGTTTTCACTTGGTTTTTAGTCATGGTAATGGGATGCCATCAAGGTATTTGTAAAAATATCTACAAGAAATAACTAGTCATAGGTTGATGGTGATTTGAATTGAGGTAATGTCTTAATGAGTAAGAATGACTGTTAAATGACCTTGTAAAGACCTTGTTGTCCCTTTAATGAGTTAATTGGTGACCTTGGTGGTTGGTTCGGTTAAAATGGGGTTTGAGTCCCTAAGCATGAAATTAAATTATATTTGAACAAAAGCTTGGTGTAAGAATGTGAGTGAATGGTTTGATAAAGGTCTAGAACATCACAACTTGACTTGAATGGTAGCTGAAACTAAGGCATTGTCCTATTAAGGTGATTAATTGATAATAGTTCATAAATACCTAGTATTCATGTATGGTGTTTAATGGTGGCCTTAATGGCTTGAAATGGCTAAGTGGGTTATAGTCCTTAAATGTTAAATTGAGTAGATGTGAATGCATGGACAAATAGTTAGATTACCAATGTAGACTAGTAATGGACACAATGTCTTGTGGTTAGAGTTCACTTATATAATAAGATGGCTTGGGGTTAGAGTCCACTTGTCTAACAAAATATTTTATGGTTAGAGTCTGTTTGTCTAACAAGAGGCTTGTTGTTAGAGACTACTTTCACAATAAGATGGCTTGGGGCTAGAGTCTTCTTTCTTGATATAACCTAAGCGAGTGGAAGGTTAGATTCCTCCTCTTTATAGTTCATGATTGGGTGTTTTGAAATGTATGTTATGGCCTTGTTATCTCTTAACACTTGATGTATTTATATATATCTATATGTTTATGTGTATAAATGTGGTGGCTTATGATGCTTTGACTTGGTATTGAATAATGACACTATTTGATCCTTACCCTTGAGTTACATACTAGTGCTCCAACTACTAACCATCTCCAAATGCTGTGTCTCCACATGACACAGGGGCCAAAGCTTTTTCTTCTCTTCTTAAAAGGTGATGAAATATTTGAGCAGATTATGTGTTGACTTTAAAGTGGTTAGCTTCCATACTTCAGAAGGCATATATTTCATAGTCTCTTTATCTCATGTCTTAGACTTGTATTAGACTTGGTTTTTAGATATTATCGGGGGTATATCCCAATTTATTATAGACATCGCATTGGTAGAGGCTTATAGATGATTATGGAATTGGGTAGGTTTGATGTTGTATGTTAACAGAATAAAAAGATCAGACATTCCTAAGTGATACTTATTAGTCTTTTTTCTTCTATCTAATTATATGTTCAGAGTACATATGACACTTATGGATTGATATGATGATTAGGTCAGGTAAATGGGGCAATCTCCGATCCTTGTTGGGCTTGAGATGCCCATACAAAAAGGCCAGGTTTTGGGTCATTTTAAGGTGGTATCAGAGCCTAGGTTCATGGTCATTTGGGTATCCACAAAGCGTGTTAAGTAGAGTCTCTTTTATGGGTGTGTAATATACCACACTTATAAGAGGGGCTATGAGACATTTAAGAATGTTTTCCTTTTTTGTGGTTCTATCTCAAGCTATATAGTCTAGGGTCTTGGATTTCTCTGATTCCTATTTGCTTACCTTTCTGATCATGTCTCCAAGAAATATAAAGTTCCTACAAACCCTTTTGTCCCAACTGGGAACGATGTTGATGGGAATCATTCTGCTTATGGAGTCCATACTCTGTCTAGGGATTTGGTACTTTATGGTCTGGGAGTTCCACCAGTTCTCTTTAGCTTTCTCTGATTTCTCAAGCTAACATGATAAATGTTGAGTTTCGTCAGTAGATTTATATGATTGCTCAGTTGGTAGCTTCTCAGGATGAACTTGATGGATCTTATACTCCATCTTTTGAGTCTACAAAGGTTGGCTAATTTATTAGGTTGAGTCCTCCGACCATTATCGATGTTAAGGTAGAGGAAGATCCCTAAGATTTTCTGGATGAGATTGAAAAGATTTTTAGAGTTATGCATGCCACTAATGTGGAAGGGATAGAGTTTGCATCCTATAAGTTTAAGGGCATAGCATACTAATAGTACAAGGAGTGGGAATGGACAAGGGGTGATGTTGATGAGTCATCTTTGTGGGAGGACTTCACTAATGCTTTTTTGGAATGCTTCTTTCCTCTAGAGTTGAGAGAAGCAAAGGCGGGGGGGTTTGTTAATCTTAAGGAAGGGAAAATGTCCTTCAAGGAGTATGCTATGCAGTTTCACCAATTGTCTAGGTATGTTCTAGAGATGGAGTCGGATTTGAGGGATTGGGTGAGGAAGTTCATCTCAGGATTGTCTCATGAGTTCGTCCTTGAGATCTAGGCGGACTTGTTGACCAAAGATATGGATATCTCTAAATTGGTTGTCTGCATGCAACAAGTGGAGGAAGAGAAAAAAAATAAGTTGAGATTGATGAGAGTTAGAGAAAGAGGTCTGAGTTTTCTGACCAAAGTTGAGGCCAATATTTTAGTGGTAAGTGGTCCAAGATGAAGAATTGGGTGAATCCCAATTACTATTCTATGGGTAGTGCTCCTTACTCAAGGTTATCGAGTTATCATCGATCTCAGTTTGGTGGTGGGTTCCGGGCACAGGGTGCCTAATTTCAGGCTAGCGGGCTCAATAGGCTCCATCCTGCCCTATTTGTAGATTTTATGGTCAGCATCATTGTGGACAACATGAGAAGGGGAGGAACAGATATTTTAGATATGGTCAGATTAGGTAGATGCAGCAAGAGTGCCCCTCTCTAGTGGCTTCTTATACCAATAAAGCCCTAATTGCTACTTCATCCACTCTTACACCGAAAGGTGGTGCTTTTGCTTTTTTTTTAGTACCGATATTAGACTGAAATTATTATATACACTTGTTACTCGCCAGGAGTTTGAGACATCTCCAGATGTTATTACAGGTATGTTGAGACTTTTCTCATGTAATGTGTATTATTTGATTGATCCCGGGTCCTCTCTCTTATGTGACCCCATATATGTCTATGCATTTTAGTTTTGATCCTGAGTGTTCGTCTGTTTCTTTTTCTATTTCTAACCTGGTAGGAGACTCTTGGTTGTTAAAAGAGTCTATAGGGGGTGATATTTGTTGGTAGTAGAGAAACTATGGTAGAGTTGATAGAGTTAGACATGGTTGATTATGATGTTATTCTGGGGATGGATTGGTTGCATTCGTACTATGCTTCCCTATATTGTCAGACCGATAGGGTCATGTTTAAATTCCCGACAGAGCTGGTCAGTGTATGGGAAGGGGGTTTTTTAGTTCCTAAGGGGAGGTTAATCTCATATCTTAGGGCCCAAAAATTAATTTTAAAGGGTGTTTGTATCATTTGGTCCAATTTAAAGATTCTAACTTAGATGGTCCTTCTCTAGAATTTGTTCCTGTGATTAATGCGTTCCCTGGGGTCTTTACCTGTGACCTTCCTGGTATTCCTCCCGATAGGTAAATTGATTTTAGGATTGATCTTGCTCTAGACACATGTTTGATTTCTATCCCTCTTTATAGAATGGCTCCAGTGGAGTTGAAGAAGCTTAAGGAGCAATTGAAGGATCTTTAAATAAAGGTTTATTCATCCTAGAGTGTCTTCTTTAGGTGCTCCCATATTGTTTGTGCGTAAGAAGGATGGTTCTCATTGAATGTGCATTAATTATTGTCAGTTAAACAAGGTGACCATAAAGAATAAGTATCCTCTTCCTAGGATCGATGATTTGTTTGATCAACTTCAAGGTGAGAAGTATTTCTCTGAGATTGATCTTAGGTCGGGTTTTCATCAGCTGAAGATTAGGGAAGTGGATATCCTTAAGACTGCCATCAGTACCCGGTATGGCTATTATGAGTTCCTAGTTATGTCTTTTAGGTTGACTAATGACCCCCATGGTATTTATAGATTTGATGAATAGGGTCTTTCATCTATTTTTTTATTTGCTTGTCTTTGTCTTCATTGATGAAATCTTGGTCTATTCTAAGAGTGAGGCAGATCATGTCGATCACCTTCGTCCCATGTTGCAAACCTTAGAGGATCATCATTTGTATGTTAAGTTCTCTAAGTGTGAGTTTTGGTTGAAAGTTGTGACTTTTCTTGGTTATGTTATTTGTAGTGAAGAGATCATGGTGGATCCACAAAACGTTATCATGGTTAGGAAGTGGCCTAGACCTGCGACTCTGATCATTATTTGGAGCTTCTTAGGTCTAGCCAGTTACTATAGGATATTTGTGGAGAGTTTTTTGACAATAGCTGCCTTATTGACTAAGTTGACCCTAAAGAAGGTCAAGTTCTTATGGTCGAATCCGTGTGAGGGTAGTTTTGAGAAATTGAAGAATAAATTGACCTTAGCTCCAGTTTTGACCTTGCCCAAAGGTAATTATGGTTTTGTAGTGTATTTTTATGCTTATCGTATTGAGCTCCATGGTGTATTGATGCAGCATAGTAGGGTGGTGGCCTATGCTTCTTGGCAATTGAAAGTTGATAAGAAGAACTACCCTACTCATGACTTGGAGTTGTTAGCCGTGGTATTTGCATTGAATATTTGTCGTCACTACCTCTATGGGGTTCATGTTGATATATTTTCTGAATATAAGAGTCTACAATATGTGTTTACTCAAAAAGAGTTAAATCTCAGCCAAAGAAAATGGCTTGAGTAGCTAAAAGACTATGATATGAGTTTCTTTTACCAATTGTTGATGCTCATAGCAGGTTATCTATTGGTAGTTTAGCTCATGTAGATGAGGATAAGCGAGAATTGGTGAAACACATCCATTATTTGGCTAATCTTGAGTTCATCTCACAAACTCTGCGGATGGTGGTGTATTTATGCATCAGGTGTTGCAGTCGTCTCTTGTTATTGAGATAAAGAAAAATCAAGTGTTAGATACCAATTTAATGAAGATTAAGATTAATGTGGGTCAACAAAAGGTTGTTGATTTTACAATTAGTGGTGATGGTATCATGAGGTACCAAGGTAGGTATGTGTTCCTAATGTTGATGGATTTAGGGAAAGGATTATGGACAAGGCTCATGGATCTGGGTATTCTATTCATCCAGGTTCTACGAAGATGCATCATGATTATAGGGAGTTTTATTAGTGGAATGACATAAAGTGGGATGTGGCTAGCTATGTGGCTAAGGGTATTGTGTGTGAATAGGTGAAAGTTAAGCACTTGAGACTCAGTGTTTTGTATCAATAAATAGAGTTGCTCGAGTGGAAGTGGAAAGTGATTAATATCGATTTTGTCACCAGACTTCCTCGGTTATGAAATTAATGTGATTCTATTTGGGTCATTCTGGATAGAATGACCAAGTCTGCCCATTTTTTGCTGGTAAGAACTAGTTATTCTACGAAGGATTATACTAAGTTATATCTTGCGTAGATTGTGAATTTGCATGGTTCTTTGGTCTTTATTAACTTGGATCGTGGTACTTTATTTTCCTCTCACTTTTGAAAGCCATTTTAGAAAGGTTTGGGGACTAAGGTATGCCTTAGCACTGCTTTCCACTCACAAATGGATGGACAAGCGAAGAGGACTATTCAAACCTTCGAAGATATGTTGCGTACTTGTGTGATTAAATATGGTGGTAGTTGGTATGACTATTTGCCTTTAATTGAATTTGCCTATAACAATAGTTACCACTCCAGTATTTGTATGGCTCCTTTTGAGGTATTGCATAGTAGGAGATGGCGTTCTTCTATTGGGTTGTATGAAGGTCGTGAAGGTAAGATACTTGGCCCTGATTTGGTTCACGAAGCCTTAGATAAGGTGAAGGTTATTCGTGATAGGTTTAAAGTCACTCAAAATCACCTAAAGTCCAATGCAGATGTGAGGTGTAGGGATTTGGAGTTTTATGTTGGTAATTAGGTATTCTTAAATGTATCTCCCATGAAGGGAGTGATGCAATTTGGTAAGAAGAGGAAGCTTACCCCTGTTATGTTGGTCCATATTTAATTTTGAAAAGTGTTGGTAATATTGCCTACGAATTAGAGTTTCCTCCTAGTTTGGGCTTCATTCATCCTGTTTTATATGTCTCTATATTGTGTAAATGTATAGGTGACCCTTCGTTAGTTGTTCCCTTGGAAGATATTAGTATTTTGGAATCTTTGTCCTATGAGGAGGTCTCGACAAGGATCTTGGATCGTCAAGTTCATCAGTTGCAAATGAAAGAGGTGTCTTCGATGAATGTTCTATGGAGAAACCAAAAGTTTGAGGAAGCTACTTGGGCGGTGGAAGAGGACATGAAATCCAAGTATCCACATTTGTTTTCTAATATGGAAACTCATACTTGAAGTATGTGTTAATCTTCTTAACTTGATTTATGTCTTTTATAGGCCATGGGTTCAAGTCCCTAAAATTTAAATTGAACAAGTGTTTTGTTAGATAATGGATTCGAGTCCCAGAGTCAATTTGAATGAGTGGTTATTGATAGTGATCATGGCATGTGTCTTATAATTAGTTGTATGTCTTTGTGTTCTAACTTGGTTAAAAGTTAGATTGATGTCTAATAATATGTTAACTCATGCTTGTGCTTGCCTTACCCGTCATTTGAGGATGAATGATCTAAGTGGGGGAGAATTAAAATACCTAGTTTTGGAGCCTTAGAAAAAAATCCCATAGTTAAAGTTTCTGGGAAGGGTGCGGTTTGATCATTCCTCTCGTATGCTAGGGTACGAGTAGTACCTTCCCCTCTTGTATAGCAATGAGTTTAGGTTGATAACATACTATCCAAGATATGGTTTATCCACTCCCAAGTCGAATGTTAGAGTATGGGTCGTTTATGGCCTATTCGTATGATGTGTTAGGCTTGATCTAGTGGACACTATCTTGGATACGGTTTGTATGGTACCACTCATACCTTAGGGTATGAATCATGCATTTATAGTCATATGTTGGCCAGTATGGGGGCTTCTAGGTAAGGTCTAGGTTATGATTTAGGGTACCACTCGTACCCTAGGGTATAGGTCAAGGGGGTGAGTCGTACCCTCTTGGGTTCACTTTTTAGATTTTTAGCTGAGGACATTTTAGACTTTTCCCACTAAACCCTTATGAACCATGACTTATAACCTTGTTTGTCCCTTCATTCTTCACATATACAAGTTCAAAAACACTCCAAAACACTCCTAAATCCTCTCTCAACTTCTCCAACAAGATTAGAGGTTAGGGTTTCAAGAGTGTTCATCTAAAGGCTAAGAGGTCAAGAATTTCTCCATGAATCATCTTGTATAAGGCATGTGACTTCTCCCTTATTATTATTTCTTAAATATCATGTTATTTAAACAAAGTTATTAAATTATTAATTGTGGGTTTTGAAACAAATATTGAGGGTTTTGAACTATAGTGATGGGTAATATTTACTCATGCTTAAACTTATGTCTATACATATTTTTGGTAATGATTGGCACATGTGGGTGATTATTGGTTGTGGTTTAATAAGTTGTTCATGAGTATCCCTAATATTGATGGTTTTCACTTGGGTTTTGGTCATGGTGAAGATATGCCCTCAAGGTGTTTGTGAAAATATCTACTAGAAATACTTAGTCATAGGTTGATGGTGATTTGAACTAAGGTCATCGATTAATGAGTAATAATGATTGTTAAATGACCTTGTAAGGACCTCGTCTGCCCTTTAGTGATATAATTTGTGACCTTGGTAGTTGGTTCAATTAAAAGGGGGTTTGAGTCTCGAAGCATGAAATAGAATTGTGTTTGAACTAAAACTTGGTGTAAGAATGCTAGTGAATGGTTTGATAAATGTTTTGATGACCACAACTTGACTTGAATGGTAGTTGAAACTAAGGCATTGGCCTATTAAGGTTATTGATTGATAATAGTTCATGAAAACTTTGTGGTCATGTATGGTGATGAATTATGGCTCTGATGGCTTGAAATGGCTAAGTGGGATAAAGTCCTTAAATATTGAATTGAGTGGGTGTGAATGCATAGACAAAGGGTTAGAGTCCCAATGTCAACTAGTAATGAACACGATAGCTTGTGGTTAGAGTCCACTTGCGTGATAAGATGGCTTATGGTTAGAGTCCACTTGTCTAACAAAAGGCTTATGGTTAGAGTCAACTTGCACAATAATACGGCTTGGGGTTAGAGTCCTCTTGCTTGATATAACCTAAGTGAGTGGAAGGTTAGAGTCCACCACTTTATGGTTCATGATTGGGTGTTTTGAAATGTATGCTATGGCCTTGTTATCTCTTAACACTTGATGTATTTGTATATATCTACATGTTTATGAGTATGAATATGGTGGCTTATGATGCTTTGACTTGGTATTGAATAATGACACTATTTTATCCTTACCCTTAAGTTACATACTAGCTCCAACCATTAACCGTCTTCGAATGCTGTGTCCCCACGGGACATAAGGGCCGAAGCTTCTTCTTCTCTTCCTGTGCAGTGACCATGTGTTTGAGAAGATTGTGTGTTGACTTTGAAGTAATGAACTTCCATACTTCAGAAAGCATACATTTTATAATCTGTCTATCTTATATCATAGACTTGTGTTAGACTTAGTTTTTGACTATTGTCAGGGGCATGTCCTGACATATTATAGACATCAAATTGGTAAAGGCTTGTGGATAACTGTAGACTTAGGTAGGTTGGATGTTGTATATTGACATGAATGGAAAGGTTAGACATTACTAAGTTATACTTATTAATCTTGTTTCCGCTATCTCATTATATGTTCGGAGTTCACCCGACGCTTTTGGATTGCTTTGATGGTTAGGTTGGGTTTACAGCGCAATCTCCAGTCCTTGTTGGGCTTGAGATGCCCATACAATAAACCCGATTTTAGGTCGTGTCACATACTTACAGATTTCTTTCTGACAGACTCATATATCTTCCAACTATAACATATGGTGAGATTTATTCTGATATATGACTATTTTTATGCAAAGGGGCACATACAATCAATCAAAATTAGCTTGCTACAAATCAGGAGTCCTAAGACAACCTGCTCTTACCATACAAAAACAACTCAACTTCCTGAAATAGGTGATATTATGATAGAAATATTCATCTATCGATTGATATGATAAGTATATTATCATTTTTATCTTTGAGAAAGTTAGATCTAGTACTATTCTCCTTCACCCTATTTTACACCTAGTTGCATTTGATTTCCGCTTATGTATGGCACTTTATGTTTTTAATCTTTGAAAAATTAAGGTTTTTTAATAATATGTTTTTCATGGGTGTTCTATTTTACATCTACTAAAATATCTCTGTGTGTTCTTTGTACCAGCTATTCACCCTAAATTATGTCTACCTACATCGTGCCACAATTCAAGAAAATCAAAAGATATGTACAGCCCCTTTGTGATTCACGAAACAGGTAACATTGTCCTTATATTATATGAAATGGATGAATACTACAATAGAAGTGATGTTTTTCTCCTTCCCAGTACAATTATTAGACCAAAATAACTTGCCAACATTTCACGTTAGGATCAACATCTGGTCCATCTCCCTTCGCATTTAAGAACCCTATTCTAATGGACTTCGCTACTATTTCAATAAAATTAGATGGAATTACCAAAACTTACTTATCAAATTTTCATGCTCAAGTGAATTGGAGAATTTATACTTGCGATTATATAACTGACTGTACATATATGTTGCAATTGATGTGTTAGCTAATGAATCTCACTTATGAATTTGAAAATAGACCATGACAAACAAAAGAATATGGCTCCTTCATTCTCCATGCATAAAGCTGGTGAACACCATGACAAAAATAATATTTTTTCTCCCTTATGCTATAATTGTTACATAAAAGTAACCCACTATTCTGCTATCAGGCTCAACATCTGCTGCATCAAGATCTGAATGTGTTGTGACTTCAAAAACTATTCAAAATAAAGGTTTGTCCAAACCATTTGCTATAATATGTTTATATTCTAACTGCAGTTTTTTCTCTTTAATAATTTATTGTAATATAATCTTTATTTTAGTATTTTTTAAAAAAGTTAGCCCCGAAGCGCAGTGTCTTTCCCTCTATCATCTGATATAAGTATCAATGCATCAATAATATTATGAATTAGGTTTACTATTGAGTACTACAAGTCATTCCTTTATTCCCACCTTTGGCACGATTAAAACCAGTGGCTACTATGACCCCTCCCTATTTTTATCACTTTCGTTACTTTCTTTCTTAGAGTTGTTTCTAAATACAAACCTTATAAAAAAAACTATCATTAATATTAGTCTGCTACGTTCTGATTATGCTGAATTACAAAACATTCTAAATTATAAGTTTTGCAGCACCAAAAAATTTTAGTATGAAGCCCCTGGCTTTTGTTGTGGAAAAGGTACGACAAAACTTCTCATAGAATGCCAGCTAATCTAAGAAATTTATATTTGAGAAATGATGGAAAATCCAATCATTTCAAACATATATCAGAATATATAACAATTTATTTATTTTTACATCACTTGGTGTTAATAACAATAAAAATTTAGCCCAGAGAGATCCTGGTATCTACACATTTAAAGTTTAGGGACAGATGTATCACTCAATTTTTGCCTTATATACCAAAATAAAATGTCCAATAAATCTATAATTACACTTTTATGACAACACAAATGAGCTTAAAAATCGAATGGCTCACTCTAAAAAATTGCACAAATCAGTTGTAATACAATTAATGGACATAGTAAGATATATTCCATACTCAATATTTCTATGGTATTTAACTAAGATGCCAAACCTACAAAATATTCATATTGCACTAAAATATGATGATGGATTGGATTAGCGAGTGTATAATTTAACTACTACTACTGAGATTGTAGCAACATGGATTAATAAAGTTGATGATTCTGTCATTCATGCACCGCATGTTCAAATTTATTCTCACTGTGATAGAGCATAGAGGATAAACTATTATTTTAGTTGTTATAATCCTTTGTAATAACAATTACTAAATTCACACGTACAAAGTGGGTGGCATTGTGGTATTAAAAAGTTTTATGGTGAAAAATTGACTTCTAAAAAAATTGCTTTGTCTGACTTTGAACAATTGCCAAACATAAAAAAATTTGTCGTTGTTGATGGATTCCTTGATGTGGAAGCTAAGAACTTTGAAAAAGGAAAACAAAAAAGAGATATAATGTCAGTTCAAGAATATTATTGTTATAAACTTAAGATGAAAATGATGAGAAGATGAAATTTTGCATATGGGGAAGATTGTTACAACAATATTCTGTTGATGAATACATAAAATTGGAGACACAAAGATTAGACTTTTTTTCGTTCAATCAAGATTTATTCAGAATGAGCGTGTTACAATGAATTCTTGACATTTTGAGACTTGATAAACGAGATATTTCTAATGTTGAAAAGCAAACATTTCTCCTAAATTCCTTTACAAGCAAACCTAGAGCTATGCATCAACGTTATATAGATGTTATTGCATTAGTACAACACTTTGGAAAGATCAATTTGTTCATAACTATATCATGCAACCTATCTTGGCCAAAAATAAAAGAAAATCTACTATCAAGTGAAAAGACACGAAATAGACCTAATTTGATTAGCCGAGTGTTCAAACCTAAAATGGAAGAACTGAAAATAGATATATTAAAATGAAATATCTTTAGAAAAGTTGTTGCTTTTATGTATACTGTGGAGTTTCAAAAATGAGATTTACCCCATGCACACTTTCTTATTATATTAAGTAATGAGCACAAGCTATTGGTAGTAGAGGCATATGATGATATAATTAGTGTCGAACTACTAGATGAAAATACAGAACCTGATGTGCGAAAGATTTTCATTAAATATATGATGCACGACCCTTATGATAGTTTAAACCCATTAAATTCTTGTACCAAAGAAAAGGATTGTTGTAAATTCAAATATCCAAAAAGGTTTGCTCACCAAACACCAAAGAAAATTGATTCTTATGCAGTTTATAGAAGAAGAAATATAGGAAAAGTTGTAAAGAAATAGAATAATAGTTAGATAACTTTTTGATGGTTCCATACAATCCATATTTACTTGGCAAATTTAATTTCTATATAAATATTAAAGTTTGATCAGACATCAAGGTCGTGAAATATCTCTACAAATACATTTATAAGGTCATTACAAAATTACATTCTGTGTACAAAATAATGATACAGCCATGGAGATAGATGAAATTAAGGAATATCAGTCTGTTATATGGGTTTTTCCTTCAGGTTGTATGGCGTCTCTTTAGTTTTCCTATAAGTGAAATGGCTCCTAGTGTTTATCGCCTTCAACTATATCTTGAAGACCAATAATTTATTTCATATAAGAGCAATAAAGATATAAATACAACTGTAAATAATCCCATCATCAAAAAAATAATGTTAAAAGAATTCTTCTATATGAACAAAATTAACAAATACACTACAGAGCTTAATTTACTATACAAAGACTTTCCTGCATAATTTGTAAGGTCATCCACTGATAAATTTTGGGCACCAAGACAAAAATGTTATGTCGTTGGGTGCATTGTAATATGTCATCCAACAAAAGAAGAAAGATATTATATTAGATTACTACGAATTCATGTATGAGGACCAATATTGTATAAGGATCTTATAACTGTTGATGGAGAGTGTTGTAATACTTTTATAGAATCTGCGGAGAAAAGAGGATTGTTACATTGTGATAACAATTACATAGAGTATATGTCTGAAGCTGTAGCATCTCAAATGCCACATAATTTGAGACATTTATTTTCTACATTATTGATATATTATTTTCTTACCATCCCAACTAAACTATGGGAATAATTTAAAGATTCAATGCTCGAAGATTATTAAGTGTTACGAACTATTAAGAAAAAAGGCATTCAGTATCAAGCTTTAAACCATATCAACTAGATTTCCATGATATTAATGAATATGAACTCATTTTAAAAACTATCATATCTTTCGTAGTAGCGAGAGAAGAAAGATCTATTACTGTCAGTGAGGATGATGTGCTCTTACATAAGAGATTAAATAAAAATCAAATGATTGCCTATAATGTCATTGTAGATAAAATATTTTCAAACAAAGTAGGTGCATTTTTTATAGATGGTCCAGAAGGTATAAGAAAAATATTTTTGTACCATGCCTTATTAGCAACCATACGATCTATGGGATATATATCTTTAGCAACAGCCACCTCTAGTGTTGTTGCTTCTATTTTCCCAGGTGGATGCACTACACATTCCTATTTTAAAATTTCTATCGACCTTGATGAACATAAAGGCTGTAACATTAGTAAAGAAAGCTCGTCTGCAGGTTTAATTGAAGATGCAAAATTGAGTGTCTGGGATGAGGCGTCTATGGCTAAAAGAAAACTTTTGGAAGTTTTTGATCTATTGTTTCAAGATCTAATGGATACAAATGAATTATTTGATGGAAAATTTATAGTTTTAGGAAATAATTTCAGATAAACTCTCTCTGTTGTATGATATAAAAAGAAAGAAGATTTCATAAGCGAAAGCTTGTTATATTCTACCATTTGAAATAAACTTGAAAAATTATAATTATCTGAGAATATGAGAGCAAGAACAAATCTTGTATTGTAATTATCTTCTAAGAGCTGGAAATAGGCAAGAAACAGTCAATTCCGTAAATAAAATTGAAATACCAAAATCTTTGATTATTCCTTACACAACCAAAAAAAAAATCTTTAGATAAATTATTCGCAATGACATGCTCAAATTTGGATTCATCATGTTCTAATTCATCTTCTATAGATTTTTGTGTGATCAAAACAATCAAAAATAATTTTGTTGATGAAATAAATGACATGCTTATCAATCAATTCACAAGAAAAAGAAAAACATTTGTTGCCATAATGAAGCTTTTGAAATTAACAATAAAACATAATTTGAAGACCTTCTACACACTCTAAATCCTCCAGGTTTTCCCCCGTATATATTACGCTTGAAAAAAAATTGTCCAATTATATTATTACAAAATTTAAATTTATGTGAAGGTTTATGTAATGACATGCGATTGACTTGATGTGATTTAAAAATTCATGTTATTAGTGCTAAAATAGCCACATGAGTTTTCAAAAGTACACATATTTATTTCAAGAATACCACTATTATCATCACAAGATAAAAAGATACTCGTTAAAAGAACACAATTTTCTATTAGATTGTGTTTTCTATGACTATAAATAAAGCATAAGGACAAACTTTAGATTCTATTGGAATTTATCTACGAGAACCTATATTTTTGCATGGTATGCTCTATTTTGTCTTATTCAGAGCTGTGAGTTCAAATTGTGTCAAATTACTCATTCGGTCATCTACGTCAACTAGACATGATGATCATTCTACATCTAACATAGTATATGAAGAAATTAAGAAAGGTATCACATAATATTTTTATTGTGTGTTATCCTATTCCCTCATTCTACATGTTACATCAATCTTATTGGAGCATTTTCTTTTTTAAATTCATATGACATATCCTCCTTTTCATACTTGTTTTTCCCATGGAGCCTAATATTCTTACCCTCAGAAAGTTTAACATGACTAATTACTTTAATTTTTCTTGCTTTAATATTATTTGTAGTACATGTTCTTCGTGAAGTAGGATCACATTTGAAAAAATAAAGTTTGATGATTCTGCTACTTTAGAGAGCACTGCGAAGGAAAAAACCAACACAACTGATGAATTGTACCCCAAAAAACCTATAACCTAAATGTTATATTGTTTATGCTTTTACTTGCATACGCATAATCAATGATAAATATAATTTCCCTTACAGCAGCTAATATATCTAAAACGAACACTGCAACGATCGCAGCAGTCGCTGACAAAGAAAAGTCACCATGTATTAACATGTTGTATGTCTGTTAAATATTCAGTGAAGTGTAAGCTCTATGATCGTTTTTAGGTATTTGCTTATTTCTGTATTTCACCATTTTCTGGTATCATGATGGATATTTATTTTCTTCTGATATGTATGGCTAATTTGAAGAGAATTGGAACTTCCTACTGATGTTTATTTTCTTTTCTTGTTATAGAAAGTCAACATAATTGGAAGTTGTCCGATCCATTTTAGTCCTTACTTTTATAAAGTGATTTTGATTATCATTTTATACTTCATTAGGTCTTTAATATGTTTTTGTTCCTTTTTGGTATCCTGATTTATTTGTTTGTTGCATACAGGTATTTGCAAGTTTATTAGTTGATGCATATCAAATAATACTGGTTAATATTGCAACTATATTACAGCAGATCGGTTATGAAAGTGAGGTAACTTTTGTAAAGAATTATGCCATACTGAATATGATCACATATGCTTTCAGCTTATCAAATAATCAATCCTTTTCAAATTGTTGCAATTTATGTTAGTAAAACCTCAATTGAACATTTTTAAAATTAAGATAATACAAATTATGTCTGAGAGTACTTACAAGGCTTTAGAGGATGTTAGATTTGAGAATTGAGACGTTCATTATGTCCTCTTTAAACCCCACTTATAAGATTATCGTGGATGTGTAGTTGATGTGCTAATAAAAATTCCATAAGGAGTTTAGTCTTGGTTTATGTCACGATTCGAGTCGGGGCCTTGGCCGCGATGAGCATCTTGAACCATCAAGGCCTGAGAGACCCTGTAACGGCCCAACCCACTATGATATTATCCGCTTTGGGCCCAGGCCCGCACGAATTTAAAATGCATCACTAGGGTGTAAGGCTTGTTTACTTATATACCAAGCATCCCTCTTGTGTTTTGTCAATGTGGGACTCCTTATCCTAAGTTGGGGTGTTACATACACCCCCTCCCCTTATGGACTCAGCATCATCGGTGAGGTTTGTCCCACCAAATATGATTTGCCTAGACTCAAGGCTGAGGTTTGTCCTGCCTTACCGAAATTTGCATAAACTCAGTTTGAACTCTGGCCCACATCAATAGGGCTGACAAAAAATGGCTCTGATACCATTTTTGTCACGATCCAAGCCAGGGCCCTAGCCGCAATGGGCATCTCAAACTATCAAGGCTCGAGATACCTCTGTAACAGCCCAACCCACTAGTGATATTGTCCGTTTTAGGCCAAGCGATACACGGCTTTAAAACACGTCACTAGGGAGTAGTTTACTTATATACCCAGGATCCCTCTTGTGTTTTACCGATATGAGACTTTTTATCCTAAGTTGGGGTGTTATAGTTTAAGACATTATTATGCAATCTAATAAACATGTAAAATAAAAATAAGAGTATTTAAGCAAAAATAAGTAGAGATTATTGTGATTCCATGCTCCACATTGTATCACAATTCTACCGTTTATTAGAAATTTTGTGTTATGTGTTTCGATTTATTACTTCTACTCTGATGAGGGGGGTTTAACCTATTCAGAGTTTATAACGTTTTGCAGGTCAATACTATCACAGAGACAATGAAAGTTTGCTTATCAATCAGTGAAGATTCCTTCACTACCCCTGCACTAGCATTTTTCCACATCCAAATGCCAGAAATTCATCAAGGTCCTATAAAAGATATTGTTGGCATTGCCGGGAATATGTGGCATGTTCATCAGTAAACTTCAGAGTCTTCACGACCTTTATATTTTTAGGAAATATTAAGGCTATTTTTATAGGTCATGATCATATTAATGATTATTGCGGGAATCCAAAAGGTATATGGTTTTGCTATGGTGGAGGCTTTGAATATCATGATTATGGTGTAGTTGGTTGGCCTAAAAAAGCAACGGTAATACATAAAGAACATAGGAATGGGAAGGAAGCATGGATAGGTGTAGAGAAGATCAAGACATGAAAGAAACTTGATAACGGTGTACTGATAAGTTTGATGAGCAAGTCTTGTGCGAGATTCATACATTAACATGAAAGTATCAGGTATAAATTGTTCTTACGTATGTTACATGGTTATATTTATATTTTTAACTTTTCATTTTAATTGTCTTATTTATTTATTCAAATTTCTAAAATCAACTTATTTGAAAAGGTTTTTTTATTGAAAAGTAATTTGTATTTGGCTAATTAACTAAAAAAAATATTTTTGAATAATAATTAGTGTCTGCTGAAACTTTTAAGAAGTGTTTATCAGCGCTATTTTTATGATTTTTGATGTATTATACAAAGACAGTTTTCTGGTTAATCATGCTTGTGTCGTTTCTCCTCCGTATTTCCACTGAAGTACTTGGTTTTGCGGATTTAGATTGATGTCTGCTCTACTTTAACATATATTCTAAAATATTCAAGCTATCGATTTTGAAGTACTGATCCCAAATTGGCTGGGATAAGGTGGGCTATCCAAGAATTAGCAAGCCCGGTATAAAATTTATAACGTATTTGATTGACTATCCAAATTTATTCAACTAAGTGTTGTATAAATCCTATTCTAGTCTATATATATATCTCACCTTATCTCGCATACCAAACGACTCCTAAAGGTGGTTCACTTCTTTTAATAGACAAAATGCAATTGTCTGTATTATTGAGAGCATAAAGGAGCTACATATCACCAATATGTAAAAAGTTGTGGACCTCATTACTGGGTGGTCAGCTTATAAAAAATTAAACTCATGATATAATTCAATGAAGCTTAAAATAATAGGAGAGTTGGCAGTGATTTTGAACAAACTATACCTTAAAGGTTCAGGGCAAGAAAATCTTCTGCAGGCAACACATGAATATGATATAGAATTAATAGACAAGAAGCAATTGTCTGTATTACTGAGCGCATGAAGGAGACATGTATCACCAATATGTAGAAAGTTGTGGACCTCATTACTTGGTGGTCAACTTATAAAAAATTAAATTCGTGATATAATTCAATGAAGCTTAAAATAACAGGAGAGTTAGCAGTGATTTTGAACAAACTATACCTTAAAGGTTCAGGGCAAGAAAATCTTCTACAGGCAACACATGAATCTAATATAGAACTAAAATTAAACTCTCTGGAGCATAGCAAACCAAAAAAAGTAAATGATATGGTTAATGATTTTCGCATTATACAAACACATGAGGCAGTCATGGACAAGAAATTTTCTTTGTTGTCCAGTAAGTTTGTCTGTCTTTACTCCTGTTTCTGCTTGACTTCTCACCATAATTATGGCAACCTCTATACTCTAATATTTGTGAGATTTGTTTGAGACTGAGGCATAGTTATTATTGTAGGAGGTAGTTGCTACAATTCATCACGCTCGACTTAAGATGTTCTTTTCTGTGTGTTTTATCTTTTTTTTATTAACAAAATGGAGAGGGGAACAGAGAGATGGACCGTCGATTGCTACTATGGCCTTCAAGATTCTCACATGTTTTATCTAAATACACCATTTTTAAATGGGTAATTCTTTTGATTTGTAATCGATGTTATACACTGTTGTAAACAAGCAACCTCAGGACTTAGTAAAGATAAAGTGAAACAGTGTGTTGATGCTAGACTAAATACAGATTACCCTCCGAAGACAATTGCAAAGGTACGTGCACTCAAAACAAAAAAAAAATTTACCTATGAAATTAGATTCTAAGTAATAACCAAAAGGAGCGTATGAGGTGTGCATCGATCGGTTCGATTCGATTTTATGTATTATCAGTTTTGTTTATCGGTTATCGATTTTTAAATATGCTAAACCAATAAGATATTTTTTATCGATTTTCGGTTTGTCGGTTTTTAGTCCTTAACAGTTCGATTTTCTGTTTAACCGATAAGAAAATATGCATAAAATAGAAATAGTAGCAGATAACAAGAAAAGAAACGAAATCATAGTTGCAGCAAAAATTTGACATTATGTGTTTTATTTTACAAGAATCCTCACGCTTGAATAGGTTTTTGGGAAATTGAATAGGTTTGTAGTAATGAGAGAGAAATATATATATATATATATATATATATATATATATATATATATATATTGGTTATCGGTTTACCCAATAAAAAAATCGAAACCGAACCAATAACCCAATAAAAATTTTATAAAACCACTAAAAAATCGTTAACCCAATAACCCAATAATAATAAACCAATAACCTTTTTATCGGTTCGGTTTATTGGTCGGTTTGATTTTTGCACACTCCTAGTCTAAATAAGTGAAAATATGAAACGTTTAATTATATCCATCATTTCTGTTCAATTTTCATAATCTTCATTTTCTTACGTCTGCCTTTTGCTGAAACAGATCGGTGCAGTTGCTGCCTTATGCGTGCCATATGAAGCTGACTTCCGGCCAAATATGAGCATTGTAGCAAAGGCTCTTCAGCCTCTGTTGCCTCGGCATGTAAACATCAAGCACATGCATGTTCTCCTCACCCCAGCCTTTACGTGATGAAATCAGAAAAAATGAGATCGACATTGGTACAAGTCACAAGAGGATCATGATACTGATGGTCACCTGGACGACTACTGCACAACAATGTCACCCGCATCCCCCCTTTTTTATATCTTTATGTCGATTGAATGCCAATTAAGTATTGTATATTCACTGTAAGGGAAATGACTTTGCATATTGATTTTCATGGATTAATTTGCTGCAGAAAAAGAGTTGCAAACCCGTTTGGTGATAAATTCCTTAATGGCGGAATTGCAAATTAATAAGCCATGAATTTATATAAAAATAGAACTTTGTAATGCCCCAATTTCTCTACTTGCTATTGTCGCCTAATAGTTCTTGTGTTTGTTTTTTTTCTTTTTGTGATTTGAGCTGGGTGCACCTTGTGAAGTCATTTTTCTCATTCCTACCAAAAGGTCAGTGTACTAACAAGAAGATTCAGTTTAAAGCATGACAACCCATCGATTAAATCTATACTACATCATCTAATTTTTACCACAGCCCGAGCTCACCCCACTAGTATAAAGAGAGACGACAATTTTCTTCTAGGAAGAAACTAGTTTATAGTTCTTACGTTCAGAATCTTTTGAGGGCTACAAGTATCTCATAGATTGAGAAAAAAAATGGGGAAAGCTATAAAGGCACATTTATCCAACTTTATATACAGAATGAAGCTCTCGTGTTGGTGTTCTATTTTCTTTCTTTTCTGTATTTTTCAGTCCTGTTATACTAACAGATTAAAATTTGTTGAAAGGGATAAAAACCCATAAGTACTTGAAACCAATGATCCAAGTGTTTACTCGTGAAATAACCACAATGTCTATGGTCTTCCCCCTATACTTTTTTCCATCTAACAACCATTGAAATAGTTGGGAAAAAAACACTGAAATACATTATTGCGCATAGAGAGAAGGCAAAGGCACAAAAAGTAAAAGAAACAGAAAATTGGGAAATCTTGATCTGCTACAAATATACGAGACATTAATAGGATGGAGATCACTTCTTTGAAACTGCTGACATCTTCTTGAAGTGGTACAAGATACGACCAAAAAATAGGTTAAAGATCACCATTCTCTGAAACTGTAATATCCTTGTGGCCTGATTTAGAGAAGTGTTACTTTCGGATGTAACGTTACTGCCCATTCCCTTCCGTCTTCTTTCTCATCTTGAATTGCAATGTGGCAGGAGCACAATCCAGTGGTGTTTCACCTTATACAAAATGAACACGAATATAGAATCATCATCCAACTGACAAAAATAGATGCACTAACAGATTTTTAGATTGTCAAGGACCAGAATATTTGCATCCCTGAGTTTCGAACCTGTGTGCCAACTAGGGATTGACTAGCTAACTCTCCGGCGATGCTTGGTCAACCCACCCTCACCCCCCACCCCAAAAATAAAATTAAAATAATAATAATAATAATAAAATGAATATTCTAATATATATATATATAAGCACGCCAAAAGCTGTATTATGTACTACCCTTTCAGCAGGAGCAGAATATTGGTCTAAATTATGCTCTGTTTAACAAATGTAGAAACATCCCTTTACTTGGTTATGAGGTCTCAAAAAGGGTGTTGGAATTTGGATGCTAGTTGCAGCTCCAACTAAACTAAAAAGGTTCTATCCTTCAGATATACTTTACCTTGAGAATTTTTGCAGTACAAACTTGCTCCACTATCCATGAGGGCAAATGCTATTTCTGTTCGATTGAACACCGCTGCCTGCATCAGATAATGTCACTTATAATTGTCACCATCTAAAAAGAATTATATGCTAATTGTACTATGTTAGTTGAGCATGAAATAAGAGTACCAGATGTAACAATGATGATCCTTGCTTGTCACGGTAATTTGCATCAACTCCCTGATAAAATAGAGTTCAAATGTCACCAACTATGACTGACAAATGCCATATTGAATTACAAGAGAGAGAGTCTACATAAATACCTGACTTAGGAGCTTCTTTGCAGCACCGACATCACCATTTTTTATTGCTTCTCTTAAACCCTGCACAAAAATTGGCCCCCCAACCTATAATTTAACGGAAAAGGAAAGAAAAAATCTCGAATTCCTCAATCACACTATCTACTGTTTACAATCTAGCAATGTTTATATAAGTACATTTTACAACAGTAAGTTCCTAATAAACTTTGGTACTCTTTAGGGCCCCTTTTGTCATTTGTTTTCTATCTTTATACAATTACCTTGTGTTCCATATAACTAAATGGCTGATGAATCATTTGGCTTCAAACATCTATGAAATGACTGGGTATCCAATTTTGTACTTCCTGCTTCTTCAACTACACCCTCCTACAATCTTTCACTTTTCCCAGAACCAAGCTACTTCACTATCTGTAAGTCTATTCCCCCATGTGCAAATTCAAGGTTATCATCGAAAAAGCAAGGTAAAAGCACTATACCTCGCCACTGACTTCATAATCCGGTGACACTCTCTCCATATTGCAGCTGGTAGCTGGACCAATATTGAAAGTTGTACTGCAAAATATTTGCTTAATTAGTTCTGTGATTAAAGTCCTAAGGCCTAAGCAGGTAAATTGGGAGAGCATGAAAGCTTATGGATTTTGAAGAAAAGATTTTCTAAACTAACACTTAAGTGTCGAAAGTAGGAAGATGAGAACAACAAAGGTTATGGCTTTTGAAGAAAACATAAACTAACAATTAGCGTCGAAAGTTGGAACGGAAGAAGTAAAGGGCAGTCTAGTGCAATAAAGCTCCCGTTGTGCGCGGGGTCCGAGAAAGGGCTGGACCACAAGGGTCTATTTATTTCCACTTTCTTGACTCCCACATTTAGTTCGCATCTATTTATTTCCACTTTCTCAAAAGGACATTTTTACTACACTTTTAAAACCTTTTCATATCTAGTACCAAAAAGACACTTTAGAATCAATTATATTTTAAACATCCAGACTTCTGTCATGATCTCTGACTTGGGAGAGTGCCCATACTTCTTCAATCTTCAAAATATGCTTTGACAAGAATTTTTTCTAGTGATAGCTCGTTTCAGTTCTTATGGAAGACAAAATCTTCTTCATTTCAAGCGATAAATCTGTTGAAGTAATCGACTCAGGGGATGGGCGGTATGATCTTATTGAAAGAAGCAGAAGATTCAGGAGTAGAATCAAGACTGATGAGGAGAATCTCCAATGGACTTGTGATGCCCTCATTGAACCATCTCAGGGAACAGGAAATTCATATAGACATTGATGAAGGAAGATCAAGAATACATCTACAGGTTGTACGAAAATTACAATTTTATGTTCGTTTCACTCACATTGAAACTAGGTTAGAGATAGGACAACTGTCATCATACTAGAGACCATACACAACAGGACTGGAGCGATGTAGCTCAAGGAACATTTTACGCTTTTTTGGACAAGTCATGCACGATGGTCAGTTGCTGGAGAGAACACCAACCAATCGAAGTCTTACACAAATACAACTTCGATTCCCCAATGGCTTTGTAGAGGAAAGTTACAATAGCCCCAACCATAGCCAACCTAGACATTGAAGACAACAGCTTCCAGTACCTCATATCTAGTAGGCACCTTTTAATGCATGCACGCCAAGCCAAAATAAGGAGTTCAAGAGATTTGGATCAATTCAATACTTTGGAGGCTTGAAAGGAGCTTAGAATGAGGGCTTAAAGCTTAGGAGCATGCGCCATATATGCAAAGTGGCTATTCTGACATGCAAGCCTCACCCTTAAGAAGACTTTTGCTTCATTAAGGGTATTTGAAATTATTAGCGTAGGCTATCAACAAGGAGAACACTCCTTTAGACTTGGACTATTTAGATAATGATGTGTGAAACTCACATGAGAGTTGGGCTATAATAGCCTTGGTTGCTAAACAATATTTGATGGGATTGCTTCCTAGAGGAAATCATTCCTCCTGAGGGCTATCTCTACAGTGTAGGTGTTTGATTTGAATTAATCAATTGAGGTCTTAGGGTCTATTATGCTCTTTAGTTGCTTTTGGTTTTCTTTTCTTGGTACTTGTTTGGATTCTTAAGTGGAGGATTTAGCTTTAATATAGCTATTGTTGTCAATTAGTTCCTTGCTTGTCTCTTCTTCTCTCCTTTATCTTTGATTTCTTGTTATTAGAGTTAGGGTTCGCTTCCTCGTTTTCCGTACTACATCTTAAATGACCCATCTAATCACAGCCAAAACTTGGAGGTGATACAGAAATGGTTCTTGGACCGTCATTTTACTTGAAAGTCTTCATGAAAATTTTAGATGGTATATCACAGGGGGTATGGAGTATGGACCCCACGCTAATGCAAAAAGGGAAGATTTTTTTGCAAGAACTAGGAGGAATAAGGGAGTTTTGGGGTGATCAATGGGTGATTGCAGGTGATTTCAATGTGTGCAGGTTCCTAAATGAAAAAACCACTTGCACAAGAAGAAACAGGGCCATGTTGATTTTTTCAAACACAATTTCTGACCTCCAATTGACTGACCCGCCTCTTCAAGGCGCTCAATATAGCTGGCAAGGGAGGAAGACATCCTTCATGCTTCCTGAATTAACAGGTTCCTCTTCTCTCCAAAATGAAATGATTCTTTCAATCCATCAAACAATTTGCAACCCCAAGGATAAACACCTACTATTGGAAAATGGAGATTGGGAAACAAGAAGTTCCTATTTCAATGGAGAACATGTGGCTGCAGCAAGAGGGCTTCACTGACAAGTTAAACGGGTGGTGGAAGAGCTACAGAGTAGGTGGTTTCCCGGATTTCATCCTCGCTCAAAAATTGAGTAATCTGAAAAAAGATATTACCATCTGGACTAAGAATGTATATAGTGGAGTTGAAGAAAATAGAGGCAGAGCTCTGGCAGAAAAAACAGCCTTCAGAATAGGCTGTTGAGAACAGAACCCCACTCAATTGGTAAAGCAAAGGTTAATTAAACTAAAGTTGGATGTTAAAAATTTGGTCAAAGCTGAAGCAATTTCTTGGAGGAAAAAGTCACGAAGTGCAAATTAAGAGATGCTAAGATACTAGTGGAGCCAGTACATTGAAATTGAAGCTTGGAGGCCTCCTACCAATTTTGAAGATGTGCCCAACTTACCCGGATATGATAGAGACGACAACAACAACAACAACAACAGGCCCAGTGTATTCCCACAAAGTGGGGTCTGTGGGGGGAGGGGGGTAGGATGTACGCAGTCCACACCGCTACCTCCGAAGAAGTATAGAGGCTGTTTCCGATAGACCCCTGGCTCAAGATAAAGAATAGTAGACATGGGGATAGATGACATAACAGAAATAGAAATAACAGACACAGAAATAACAGAGATAAGGCGTAAGGAATAATAAAACATAAATCAGAGAAATACGCACTACGAGATATAAGGCAACACGCAATAAGAAAATAGGAACTGAGAAATTATGAATGGGACAGCCGCGTATAAGTAACAAACACTCACAAACCATAGGCACCTATGAGCACAGTCCTAATAGTACTAGCCCACTAGCCTTCTACCCTTATCCACGACCTCTACACCTTCCTATCCAGGGTCATGTCCTCAGTAAGCTGCAGCTGCTCCATGTCATGTCCGATCACCTCCCTCTAATATTTTTTCGGCCTACCTCTACTCCTCCTGAAGCCATCCAACGCTAGCCTCTCACACCTTTGAACTGGGGCACCCGCGTCCCTCCTCATCACATGTCCAAACCATCTCAGCCTTCCTTCCCGCATCTTGTCCTCCACCGAAGCCACTCCTATCTTCTCTTGGATAATCTCATTCCTAACCCTGTCCCCTCTAGTAAGCTCACACATTCAACGCAACATCCTCATTTCCGCCACCCTCAACTTTTGGATGTGGGAGTGCTTGACTGGCCAACACTCCACTCCATACAACATGGCCGGGCGGACTGCCACTCTATAAAATTTGTCTTTAAGCTTAAGGGGCACCTTCTTATCACACAACACTCCCGAGGCGAGCCTCTACTTCATCCAACCTGCTCCAATACAATTAGTGACATCCTCATCAATCTCACCACTCCCCTGGATCATAGACCCAAAATACTTAAAACTATCCCTCTTACAAACCTCCTGGGAGTCCAACCTCACCACCACATCGTCCTCCTGCCTCGAGTCACTAAACTTGCATTCCAAATACTCCGTCTTGGACCTACTCAACCTGAACCCCTTAGATTCCAGGGTTAGCCTCCAAACCTCCAATTTGTCATTCACGCCCCTCCGCATCTCATCAGTCAGTACATCATCCGCAAATAGCATACACCAAGGCACCTCGCCTTGAATACTCCGCATCAACACGTCCATCACCAACGCAACTAAGAACAGACTGAGAGTAGATCCCTGATGCAACCCTATCTCGACCGGAAAATGCTCTGAGTCTCCCCCCGTCATCCTCACCCTGGTTTTCCCTCCATTATACATGTCCTTAATAGCTCTAATGTACGCCACCAGGACCCCTCTCACCTCCAAAGAACCTCCCTCGGGACTTTATCATACACCTTTTCCAGGTCGATGAACACCAAGTGTAAATCCCTCTTCTTTTCTCTATACTGCTCCACCAATCTCCTCACTAAGTGAATTGCTTCCGTCGTCGAGCGACCAGACATAAATCCAAACAGATTCTCCGAAACAGACACGACCCTCTTAAATCTCCGTTCAACCACTCTCTCTCAAATCTTCATAGTGTGACTCAACAGCTTAATATCCCTATATTTGTTTCAACTCTGAATGTCACCCTTGTTTTTATATAGCGGAATCAACATACTCCATCTCCAGGCCTCAAGCATTCTCGCCGTCTTGAAAATGTCGTTAAACAAATCTGCCAGCCACCTTAGACCTGCCCCATCAGCAAACTTCCAAAAATCTACCAGAATCTCGTCCGGCCCTGTCGCCCTACCCCTCTGCATCCTACGAATAGCCTCTTTGACCTCCTCAACCTTAAAACGCCTATAATAGCTAAAATCACAGCTCTCCTCCGAGTGCTCCAGCTCCCCTAACTCAAAGCCTTTGTCCCCCTCCTCGTTCAAAAGTCTATGAAAGTACTCTTGCCATCTCTTCTTAATGTGAACACCCTCAACCAGAACACTACCATCCTCCCCCTTAATGCACCTCACTTGATCAAGGTCACGCCCCTTCCGCTCCCTAGCCTTTGCAAGCCTAAACAACCTCATTTCTCCTCTAACCCCGCATACAAGCTCTCGACACTGCTGACTTAACAGCCGAAACTGCTAACTTAGCCTCCCTCTTAGCTACCTTGTAAGCCTCCCTATTCACCCGTTTCTTTTCTTCATCTTTACTCTTAATCAACTTAACGTACGCCCCTTTCTTAATCTCCACTTTCTTCTTCACTTCTTCATTCCACCACCAATCCCCCTTATGCCAACCTGCCCGACACCTCAAAACACCCAACACTTCTCCAGCCGTCTCCGAGATGCAGCTAGCAGCCCTATCCCACATAACATCCACGTTCCCCCTGCACTCCTACGACCCCCATACCTGCCACCTTTTTCCCCATCTCCAGAGCACTTTCTAGCGTCAAATTACCCCACTTAATCCTAGGTCGACCCTCCCCGACCCTTCTCTTCTTGCTCTTCTTGATAGACAAGTCCATCACTAAAAGCCTGTGCTGGGTCGAGAGGTGCTCACTCGGAATGACCTTACAGTCCTTACATAACACCCTATCCCTCTTCCTAAGAGGCAGAAAGTCAATCTAAGTCTTGGCTATTGCGCTTCGAAAGGTAATTAGGTGGTCCTCCTTCTTTGGGAAGCTCGAGTTCACTACCACCAACCAGCCCAAAGGCCCTCGCAAAATCTAACAGGGTAGCTCCCTCGCCATTCCTATCACCGAAACCAAAACCACCATGCACATCATCATAGCCTCCCAGTAAGACCCCAATGTGCCCATTGAAGTCACCTGTTATGACGATCTTCTCCGAACTAGGCACACTTCTCATCACCTCGTCCAAATCCTCCCAAAATTTCGCCTTCACCACCTCTTCCAAGCCCACCTGCGGCGTATAAACACTACACACATGCAACGTAAAAACCCCAATGACCAACTTAATCTTCATCAGCCTATCACTGACCCTCTTAACCTCCACCACCTGACCTCTAAGCTCCTCATCCACTAAGATGCCGACTCCATTCCGACATCTCGCACTCCCTGAGTACCAAAGCTTATACCAATCCACATTCCTAGCCTTAGATCCTACCCACCTAGTCTCCTGAACACACGCAATATTAATCCGCCTCTTCTTAAGAATCTTAACCAACTCTACGGACTTACCCTGCAAGGTCCCAATGTTCTAAGACCCTACCCTCAACCTATCTTCTCTCGACTCTTGCCTCCCTCTAACACCCCTCCCTGACTCAGCCCTAACACCCGGCCTATACCCCCCATCCACCCCTGCCCTCCCTCCTTCACCCCCTCTCGAAACTGCCCTCACCCCCAACCCCCTCGGACATGACCCTATTCCACCATCGACCTCTCCAGCCACTACTCAAACACCAAAACAAAGCCCCAGGCCAACTAACCAACAACGGACAAATCAACCTTACAAAAACAGTCAGAAAAGGACACACAAAGTACACTATCCGGCCTAGCAGCTAGAACAGACAACAAAAATTCACCAATACGCAAAGCAACCAGTCACCAATATACTCACAAGCAACAGGGAATAAGAACAGGAAGAAACGAGAACAAGAGACCACAAATAAACAAAAGATAAACAAGAAACCAGAAACAAGAAACAAACAAGAAGGAAACAAGAACAAAAATTTCAAAGAAACCAAATAGTAGGAAGTGACTAAAATAATAAAGTATAGATGTCACCGGTATGCCTGTGCGCTGCTGTTTTTCAGCAATTTTGATGTTGAAATTGGATGCCGGAATAAAGTAATCAGAAAAAAAGGTCGTTGGTGCTTCGCCGGAGTGTCGTCGGAGCGTCTTCCGGGTATTGTCGGGATTTGGACGTCTGCTGACATCGTCCGACCTGCTTAACCGCTGTTGCACAGTTGAAACGTTGCCGGAGTCGAGCCGGCGGGCAACCTTAATCCCGCCGACGAGAGCAGTGAAGAGACAGTAGCAAAGGGTAGAGAGAGAGGGCGAACACTAGAGGAAACTGCGAGGAGAGAGAGAAACTCGAAGGGGGGTTAACCTTACCTGTTGCCATCGCCGGTGTCGGCGTCTGTCGGTCCGGCGAAGTTGACCGTTACGGGTGAAAAGGTTAGGGTGAACGTTGGTATTGTAACGTTCAAAGCGTCGCCTCAACGACTAAGATTAATTCCCACTTCACATGGTTGTTATATGGGTGATAACATGTTAATTATTATAGAGATGGTCAGGATATGATAGAGACAAGTCTGAAAAAAAATTTGGTTTTTTTTTTGATAAGGTGACACCTTGGATTTTGGCCCTTGGAAATCCTGAGCTTTGAGCTCACTGCATTGATTACGACTTGATCATACGAGTCATATGGTGTCTTGACAGGTCAGGTGACCCTAGTCATAGGGTGTCCAATGGATGGTGGTTGAGTTTTCTGTCTTGATTACGACTTGGTGGTGACGAGTCGTTAGGACAAACCATAACCAAATCAATAACTTATTGGCTTGAATTAGCTCTTAGTACGAGTGGCTCACTAGGAGACGTGAGGATAGGTTACGAGTCATGAGGTGAAGTCGTAGGTTGTCCCGTGTCTAACCTATTTGGGTACTGTGTTAGTCATGGCTAGACACTACAGGGCGTAGGGTCAAGTTACGAGTGGGATCATGGAGTCGTCAAGTGGACAGTGTATGGGTGGCCAACTCACTGACAAGGATACGACTTAAGGCTACGAGTCGTATGATGTGGTGACGAGTCAATGGGTCGACTCGTAACCAAGGACGGCTTTGTACAGTTTTAAGTTGGGGACACTCTGGACATTTCCCAATTTAAGTCTTTTTGATACCACGACTTAAAATCTCATTTGAGACTTCATTAACATATCATTCCCAATAAAACTATCGCAAATTCTATCTCAAAGTCTCTCAAGCTAAGGCTAGGGTTTCAAAGAAAGTGGTCATCTAGGGTTCTAAGTAGGGGTGTCAAATGGGCAGGTTGGGTTGAGATTAAAGATATTTAATGGGTTGAATTGGATATCGGGTTGGGTCATAACCCGCTCAAATTCACTTTGGGTTGAAATGGGTAAAAATCAAGTTAGGTCTTGACCCGCCCAATTTAACACACTTAATCTAAAGAATATTAACATATTAATATTTACCTCTTGTAAAGAAAATAAATTTGAATGGATTTGAAAAGTTGGGTGGGTGGGTACGGAGTGAGGGTGGGGTAAGAATATTTCTTTAAAGTTAAATTTTTTAAAATAAAAATTTATTTTTTAAGGAGGGGTTGGGTGGAGGAGGGGTGGGTTTTAGGATGGGTGTTGAGGTAAACAAGAATTTTTTAAAAGAAATTTAATTTTTTTAAGAAAATAAATATTTTTTTCTTAAAAAAAAATTTGGGAGCGGGCGGGGTATAGGGATGTGGGTGTGAAGGGTAGGGGTTAGAGAGAAAGGATGGGGATTGAGGTAAGAGTTTTTTAAACAAAAAAATTAAATTTTTTTTAAAATATACGTTTTGGAGGTTTGGGGGAAAGGGGGATATGTCGTATAGAGGAGGAAGATGTGGGGGTGTAGAGAGTAGGGAGAGATGGGGGTTGGGGTAAGATTAATTTTTTTGTTCATTTATTTACTTTTAAAAATTAAATTTATTTTAATTTTTTAGGGTGAGGTTCGGGATAGGAAGGGAGAATGGGGATAAAAAGAAAGTTTATAGAGATTTTTAAGAAATAAAAATAATTTATTTAAAGAAGGCAGAGTGGGGTGGGGTAAGTTGGCTTGTGGTGGGGTTGGGGTGAGGTGAGGTGGGTGATTTTGAAAGTGGGAGGACACATTTTCACTTTTTTCCCTACTTTCATTTAGAAAATTTTTCTATTAAACGGGTTGAAGTAGAAATTGATTGGGCTCATTTGAACCCAATTTCAAAATGGGTTGGGGCTTAATGGGTTGAGATTTACCCAATAACAAATTATCTTGAACTCAACCCATTAAGTTTTGGGCAGGTTGGGCGGGTCAACTCAAATTGGGTTCATTTTGACACCCCTAGTTCTAAGGGTGCAATTTCTTCCAAATTCCTTGGTATTTCAGGCATGTTACTCCTCCCTTATTGTTATTTTACCTAAAGCATTGTTTTAATGTATGGCTTTCATGGTATTGTTATGATTTTGAAATAAAGATTGGGGGGTTTTGAATGCTTAGGGTTGAATAATGTTTTTCCATGGTTTAATTATAGTTTTCTATGTTTAGATATGATTTTGAACATGTGGATGCATAGGTATGGTGGTGGAATTTGATAACGGTAACTTCCTCTAAACTTGTGACTTTTGAAGTGGTTATGAACCCCAACCCCGTATTGTAAAGTTGGTTAGTAGTTATGAGAAAAGTGGAAATTTGAATTAGAGGCACAATGGAATCCCGAAAGTGTTTGGTTTGACTTATTTCTTGAAACTAATGTATGGAATAATGGTTAAATGGTTAAGGATGGTTTTGAAAATCTTGTGGGGTACACTGAAATCCCCCAAGTGAATTATATAATGAAAGACTTGCGGGTACATGGAAATCCCCCAAGTGATTTTAATAATGGAATCTGCGGGATACATGGGAATCCCGTAATTGTTGGCAAGTGGCATTGCTTGCAAGCTATAATCGATATGACAATACCATTTATAATGCGTTAATAATTGACTCCTGGAATTGGTGGTTTGGTTGTGTGCTAAATGTTTTAGTTGGACAATAATAAGGGTTGTGATAACTAGCCGTGAAGGTGTGAGTCCGAAGGAAGGACACTGGAAACTCATGTTTGCCGACATGAGGGTTGGTCTTGGTGACCATATGCTTATGGGATACATGGGAATCCCCCAAGTCTATACTTGTATATGTGTATCATGGAGGGCAAAAGGTACACGAGCATCCCCAACCATCTATGATATCTCCGATTCGTGCGGCTACATGCAATGGGGTCCCTTCAGGGAGTAACACTGGACCCATATAGCCCGTGGGTGGATTTATGACGACAAAGTTACACAATCCAGGTTAAGGTTTTAAATGCATGTTAAACCTTGTTCCCTATCACGGCACAATATATATGTATGTATGTCATTGCATATTGCTGGTTTTAATAGAGATGAGTTAGAGAAGAACGCAGAGTTTTTTTTTTAAAGCTATATATTTTATTGATCATCAACTCTTCCTTGAATAGTGCTATTACAACTAAAAACAAATTAAACTTACCATAAAAGAAAACCTATTTGCTACAAAAAATAATAACTAGTCAATCTCCTAGAACAAATAGGAATCCCAATTTGACTAGGGGTTGTATGTAAAAAAAAAAAAAAAGGAGAAAATCAAAAAATAAATTGCGTGCATTATTCCTTAAAGCAACTTTTAACAATCCTCCTTTCTTTAGGAACTGCAAAATTTTGATCTTCTGTCTTGGGATCTCCATACTTGATAACCGAAAGCGCCCTTGTGAATAAATCTACAGATTCATCTTTTGGCTTGTAGCGAACTAAATTCACTTCTCGTCTTGAATGCAACCCTTGACTATTAAATCCTTTTGGCATGTCTTCCTCCTTTGTTTTGCATCTTGAATTTAAACTTGCCCCTTTTATTTTTCTGAATCATAGACAACTCCATTACTTCAATTCCTTTAGGAAAATTGAAATCTCCTTTAAACCTAAAGAGGTTCACATATTGCTTGTGCTTTTTCAATTAGAGGATCATCTTCTAATTTTTTCTGTCTATGCTCTTTTCATGTTCTACAGAAACATCTTCCATTGGATCAAATGAGAAATGTTTACCTTTTATCTTAATGTTTAAAATTTCTTTCCCAGCACCATCATTGATGAAGCAATGTTTATCCTCAAAGGATACTTTGTATCCTTTTTCTACCAACGGACAAATACTCAACAAGTTTTGATCAATATCAGGTACATAAAGACATCTGAAATTACTTTATTACCTGAACTTGTTTTGATGACAATAGTTTCTTTTCCTTCAACAAGAATCTGGTCACCATTTCCGATCCTAACTTTGGATATTTCGGTAGGCTTTAATTCTTTAAACAAACTCTTGTTATAAGTCATGTAGTTGGTGCAACCGCTATCAATCAACCAAAAATTTGTTGAAACCTTACTTAAGATACATGTTGCAACAAAAAGATGGTCTTCTTCTTCATTGACCACACGTGCATCTGCTTCATGGTTCTCAAATTTGCTTTTACAAATAATTGCATCATGGCTAAGTTGATTGCATTTGCTGCACTTTGCGTCTGGCCTTTTCCAACATTTGTATGATAGATGATCCATTTTTCCACAATACTCACAATGTGGGTAATTTTTTTTATATTTTTACCCCTTTTTTGAGTTTTGTGGTTGGCTATTAAGGCTCCTTCAACCATACCATCCTGCCACATAAGTGTTCTTTGTTCCAGTGCTTGAAAAGAATTTAACAACTCTGTCAAGGTAATCTTGGACAGATCTTGCGTATTTTCCAAGGTAAGTTATACATGTTTCATATCTTTCGGGCACTGTAATAAGAATTTTTTCAACAACTCCTGAATCTTTAAAGTCAGTGCCTAGTAATCTAACCTTGTTAACAATGCCAAGTAATTTGTCCGAGTATTCTTTGACTGTCTCGAAGTCTTTCATTCTCTGCAACTCGAAATCTCTTATTAAATTCAATACTTACATTCCTCGAATTCCTTCATCTCCACCATATTCTTTCTTCAGATAATCCCAAATTTCTTTTGGTGATTTGAGAGACATGATTCTTGTAAAAATAGTTGTTGTAACAGTAGCAAATAGAGTTGCCTTCGCCTTGGACTCCGTGGTTTTTCTTTTCCTTGTGACTCTTGATTTGGGCTATTGTGGGATTATTTGAATTGATGGCATTACTTTATCTTTATCCCTGAATTATATGTTAGCGTTAAAGCAACTTTAACACATATGGTTATTTGAATTGATGGCATTACTTTATCTTTATCCCTGAATTACATGTTAGCGTTCACCCCGCTAACCGTCTTCAAGCATTGTATCCCCAAGCGATGTAAGAAACGATCATACTTTCACTCCTCCTGCACAGTGACTTGGTGATTCGGGGACAGCTTTTCAGTCAGACTGAAGTGGTGAGTTTCCATACTCCGGAAGACCCCATTTCATGCTATGGACTTCTTTATATTAATTTTATTTCTTTGGTTTTGGCTATGGTCGGGGGTATGTCCCGACTGGATATCCTCTGATTCTGATTAGAGGCTCTGTTTGGGCAGTGTTGGTATTAGTGTTAGCATTGGGACAGGTAATCGATGGTTAATTGGTTGTGGCTTTCAATTTTGGTTTTAGACTTATTGCCATGTCTTTAATTTAATATATCTTATCTTGTTATGTGTTCGGAATTCATCTGACATGGGGTGTAGGGCGATTAATGGTTTGAGTATTAGGGGTGGTCTCCGGTCCTGGTTGGACTTGAGATACCCGACACGACTAGGCCCTAGTTCGAATCATGTTATAAGGCCTGGCAAAAGTGTTGTTGAGGAAGTTCACTCTATCATTTAGTCATGTGCTCCTAACAAAGCATCACGGCCTGATGGTTTCACCATGGCTTTCTTTGAAAGACGAGAGATTTTATCAAGCTAGAAGTGACGGGAATTGGGACCTTACAACCATTTCCATCAAAATTGCCATATAGTCAAATCATGTAATGCTTCTTTTATTGCACTAAGAACCTAAAAGATAGGAGCAGTGGAGTGGAATTAAAAGACTGCAGGCCAATTAGCCTCATTAATAGAATAAACAAGATTGTGTATAAAAGCTTGTGGCAGAAAGGCTTAAGAGGATTATTGGCAAAGCTTCAACTCATCAGAATGCTTTCATAAAGCACACGCAAATTGCAGATGCAGAATTGATTGCAAATGAAGTGCAAGATTAGAGGGTTAAAAGTGATGAATCTGGTGTGATGCAAAGTTGACATTGATAAGGCTTTTGAAGCACAACTGGTCTTACCTTATTCCTATTCTAAGGAAGATGGAATTTGGAGACAGATGGATAAGATTTAATATTTCAACCGTGTCATTGTAAAAAAGAGGACCAGTGGCTTTTTCTCTCTTCAAAAAGGAAAAAGGCAAGGAAACCTCTATCTCCCTTTTTTTTATCATTATAGCAAAGGAGAGTTTGAGCAAAATGTTGGAAGGCTAGACAAAAGTAGTGGATTCACGATTTTGGTATGGGTCCGAGTCCTGGCTTCAATCACAACATCACACCTACTATATGTTGATCGACACAAATGCTACCACTCAACACAAATGCTATAGCTGAACCTTACTCTCTGAAGCTCTATCAGGCTTGTTAAAGAAATGGGCCATGGGATTAACTCAACCCCAAAAGCTAGCTCAAAAGATAAGAATTGTCCAATCCATATTAAAGAGATCACTCATCTCTTTAAGTCCTGAGCCGGGGGTCTATCGGAAACAGCCTCTCTACTTCACCTGAGGCAGTGGTATGGTCTACGTATACTCAACCCTCCCCACACCCCACTATGTGGGAATACACTGGGTATGTTGTTGTTGTACTCATCTCTTTAAGGGGTAGGATCATACACACACTCTCTATCACGCCCAGGGCTGGGGTGGGGGGTTGTCATGGAGCTAACATCAAAAACAATGAATTGGGAAGGGCTTGACTCTAATACAATGTTAAAAAAAATGAACCTTAAACCTAACTCAACCCCAAAAGCTAGCTCAAGAGATGAGAATTTCCCGAAGTTGCTCGGACTCTCCAAAAATACTGCCGCACCTGTGTTAGATCCTTCAAAAACATACTATTTTTGGAGGATTTGACACGCACCCATTGACATTTTTGAAGAGTCCATGCAACATAGGAATTTCCCAAGCCATATTAAAGAGATCATCCATCCCTTTAAGGACCAATGTGGGACTTTTAATAAGGCTTGCATGTCAATATGCTGAAAAGCATAATGTATCCGGTCAACAATGTCCCTAATATTGAAGAGCTAGTACGTATCATGAGGTGTACTATTGAGAAGCTTCTAACCACATACAGGCCTACCCTTGGGTAGCAAATTTAAGAATGTTGAAATCTGGAATGGCATCATAGAGAAATTTGAAAAAAGACTTGCCTCATGGTAGATATAATATCTATTAATGGGTGGAAGACTAGTCTTTATCAGCAGTGTCCTTGATAGCACCACATATTTGTCACTTGTCCAATTCATCGAAAGATCCTTAATCAACTGGATAGAGGAATTTTTTTACGAGAAGGAAATAGAAACTCTCACCGATTTCATCTCATCAAATGGGCCAATGTCATACAACCAAGAACAAGGGAGGATTGGGCATTAAAGAAATTAGCCCCTCACAACAAAAGCATGCTCATGGAATGGCTATGGAGGTTTAGTACAAATTACTCTAGCCTCTATAGAAAGAAGTTGCTGCTAAGCATGGAAGAAGGGGAAAATGAAGCACTAAAACTTCCAAGTTACCCTATGGGATTGGCTCCTGGAAATACATTAGCAAACTGTCGAGTGAATTTTTTTCTGAAGGTCTGGTTCAAAGCAGGGAATGGTTCACATATTAAATTACGGAGGGACAGATGGCTAAGTAACATTCCACTCATGGAAGTTTACCCCAAGCCTGTTCCGGATTGCTCAAGACAGAATCTCCACAATTGCACAGAATAGATGTGGAAAAATATAGCACGAATCACACATGTGCTGGCAGATTAATATGGGGAATAAATAACACTTCCAATTGAAAGAATGATATCATCAGATATGCTGCCAGAACCAGATTACTGAGCTTTGGCCCAGGAAACTTCTTTAGAAGACCAAAATGGCTATCAAGATCATCTGTTTTTGTTGGACTGCTCTCCAGGAAGCATGTGTAACACAGGATAATCTTAACAAAAGAAGCATCCAACTGGTTAATAGATGCTACATGTTTCAAAGTAGCACAGGCACAGTCAATCACGTGCTCCTTCACGGTACAATGGCCACGGACTGATGGAACAAGTTCGGCTGCATTTTGGGCTTACAAAGGGTCATGGCCACAGAATGATAAAGAAGCCTATGCAAGCTGGAATACATGGAGAGTTGGTAAGTCCATCAAGAAAGTCTGGGTGATGATCCCTGGAGTTAATTTTTTGTGTTTATAGACTGAAAAAACCATAGATGTTTTGATGGGATTTCAACTCCAAACCACTCTCTTAAAGCTAGTTGTCTATTTCTATTCAGTTAGTTTAATTTAACCCTTGTATTTAGCACCAAAATTATTTTTGACTTTGTTAGCTTCCTAGTGCGAGTTTGATATATCGTAAAGGATGATCAACTTCTGCTTAAGCTCTCTGTGAGCCCTATTGTTTCTTTTGCAATTCTGCATCTACTTTATGCTTTTTAATGAAATACCTTACTTCATCAAAAATAAACATTTAAAGTTTTGTTTACTCTAAATATGGACCCACTTTTGTTTACATGTAGTAGTGGTGAAACTGGCCAAGTTTTGGCACAACGGCCGAGTAGTTCCAATCTGACCTATTAGTTGTGGGTTCAATACAAGGAAACATACTTCGCAAAATGCAAGGCGAAGCTTTCACAGTATATGCCCACTCTCTTCCCTACCAATGTATTAGTCGCAAAGCATTTAACTCACTATGTGAGCCCTTCAGTTTAAATATACTACAACTTCAAATCTTGCTCTAATATTTGTGTCCTCAACAAATGAACCACTTAAATTGAATTGGAGCGAGTAGTCTTTAATAGTAACGAGTCAATTTCAATTAATTCATATAGAGTTCAAAATAATTCAAACCAAATAAACAACTATATTAGATTTAACATTACACAGGACTATTGAGGACATTAACAAAAAATATACACCAACTAGTTGGGGGTTGAGATGTAATTGTTTGTTTATTAAATTTAGGAATATGTTGATGAATTATAGTTTTACTTGAGCCTTTATCCAACAAAAACAAGCAAAAAAAAGGGATTATTAACAGTACTATAATATTTATGTATTTGAAGCATTATCTTGCATTAATAAAGCACAAAGTTCAAGGACAATTCCTTTGACCCCTAAACCAAACAACAACTCTGAGTTATTGAGAAGAATTTAAGGGTCAAAAGAGATATATATCACATAGTAAGAGGTTAAAAATACATGCTAGATCACCAGTAGTTATCCAAAATGACATCCCAAGCACATACAGGTTTCCACAAGTAACAGCTCAAATATTCGAATTCCGACAAAAAAAGGATTCTAATATTAGTCAATCAAGACCTCACTTAATATTAGTCAATCAAGACCTCACTTATTAAAGATAATAACATCAACTAAATGGTCTCAGGGAAGTTGGAAAAGATCCAATGAAATTTTCTTTGGGACACAGCAGATAAGGCAAGGAAGTTTCACTTGGTGAGATGAGAGACTCACTTCTCCTAAAATATGGGAAGGCCTTGACATTAAATACTTACAGGTGTTTAACAAAGTTTTGTTGGGTATATGGCTTTGGAGGTTTGGGTGGAGGTTAATGCTTTCTGAGAGGTGAAAATTGACAAATACGGGTCTATGGAACGGGAATGGAGAACTAGAGATGTGACAATGCCTTTTGGGTGTGGTTAACGGAGATATCTTTAAGGGATGGGAAAATATCAAAGTAAACAACTCATTCAAGGTGGGAAATAGGAAAAGAGTAAAATTTTAGGTACATAGTGGTGTGGAGAAATTTATTGAAAGATGACTTTCCGAGCCTACACAGAATTTCTTTCCAAAGAGACTTAACAATACAACAAATTAGGGGGCCCAGGGTGGAGAGACTTTTTGGGACTTGCGATTTAGGAGGGACTTCCACGACTGGGAGGTGACTGAGTTTCAAAGATTGTTGGATTTGCTCCACAAACAAGTCACAACAGTAGATAATCCCGATGCTTTGTGGTGAGATATGGGGAATAATGTGTGCTCGGTCAAGTATTATTGTGAGAAACTTCTGGTTAGAGAGGTGGATGTTTTTCTTGTAACATTGTTTGGATACCAAGGTACCAAGGAAGGTGTGTTTTTCACTTGGCTAGCTATTAGAGGGGTGATCTTGACAATGAAAAATCTTTGAAATCGAAAGGGTGTCTTCAACAACTGGTGTTATACATGCAAGGAAGTGGGCGAGGACATGAATCATCTTCTTCTTCATTGTGATTTTACCATGAGATTATGGTGGGGTATGTTTGGGTGGTTTGGTACTTCATGAGCAATGCCAAAAACTGCCAAAGAATTGATGTTTAGTTGGAAGAGCGTGAGAAGGAGAAAACATAGAATATGGTTCCACTCGCGCTGTGGGTGGTATAGAGAGAACAGGAGAGCTTTTGAGGGGTTTAAATCGAGCTTTTCTTTTTTGAGGAGTAGCCTCCGGTCCCTTTTTTTCTTTTGTTGCACCCATAGAATTCCAAGTTGTATAGGCAATTGGGTGGAGTTCAGTGTTTAGCGAAGCATAATGCGGAAAAAAAGCGACAAGGCTACACATCACGCATTATGAAAAGGGTGAAGCGATGCGAGCGTATCATTGAAGTGAAGCTCAATTTAAAAGAAAAACGACTAAATAGAGCATCCACATAGTAAGATGGAACTGATAAGACCACAAAAACTCAACAATAAAGACAATATATATAAGCAGAAGTTCAAATTAAACACCAAAAATCACAAGTTTGACCACTAAAACATCTATTGCGAATCAGGGAAACAACACAAACCACAATAGCAAAACAATAACAAAATAGCAAAACAAACTAGAAAAAGGAAGAAAAACAGTGGTAGTTGCAGAAGTGAAGAAGAAAAAGTTGCAAAAGTGGACTCCAAAGTTGACACTAGAAAATCACAACAATGGTAGTCGCAGCAGTAGACTCCATTTTTTTAAATTTAAAATTAAACCTAAATATAAAATCAACATGAAGTGACTTTGTTTTAATTTAACCCTAAAAATAAAATCAACATGATACGCTAGCATTAGCTCACTTCTCGCATCAGCTCGCATTAGCTACATGAAGCAAGAGGGGCTGGCATTGCTTCACATCATCGCATTATGCGAAAATGCAAGCGCATTCCTGAACACTAGTGAAGCTGTAGAGAATCATTTACTATTGTAGATTCTTGACCTTCTGGTATACCCCTTGTATATGGCTAGCTTTTTGGCCATGTTTATGAATGAAAATATATTTACCTAATTAAAAAAATTAACCTCAAAACCAGCAATAGGAAGTCCATAAAAAGTAACTCTAAATAAAAATGATACTAATGTTTTCTCGTGGATAGTATTTTAAATGAAACATATTACCCCTTTGTCCATGAGTGTCCTGCTAGATATTAAGGTGAATGTTAAACCTGTAGGTTATGCAATTAGTAGGTATGGAAATATCAGAAGGCCATAGTTTCTTGCCTTTTAAGGATTAGAATAGGAGAATTAAGTACATTGAGAAGGTCAAAACTCGGGTCTATTTATGTTTTTCTAGTGTCTGATACATGGGTAAAGTTTTCTTTATGGAGGGTAGTAATATACAAACAACAACAACAACAACAAACCCAGTGTACTCCCACCAAGTAGGATCTGGGGGTAGAATGTACGCAGTCCATACCGCTACCTCCGAAGAAGTAGAGAGGTTGTTTCCGATAGACCCCTGGCTCAAGATACAGAATAATTAACAAGGTTATAGTAATTGTGAGAAATATAAGAGAAAAATATCATTGAATTGTTGTAACTACATTATTATATTGAGGCCCTATTTATAGACAATACATTCCAATCCTTTTCCTAAAAGGACACTACATTACAATCCTTTTCCAAGTAGGATTTTATATGCTATTCCCATTCCTACTCATATTCTAACACTCCCCCTCAAGCTGGTGCATAGAAAACATATGTACCGTGCTTGTTATGGATGTAACTAATATGAGAATCGATGAGGGACTTGGTGAAGATATCTGCAAGAAAACTGATAAGGACTGCTTTGGACGTCTGGGAAACCTCAATTGAAATGGAACAAACTGAAAAAATGATCCGAAAAGTAGTAAATATTGCCGTAAAGTCAATGTGTCGTTGGAAAATTGCCCAACACTGGTATAAAATATACGGGTCATCTCGAAATCAAGAGACGAGTAGATCTTGAACATGAAAGTCACCGGAAACTTAGCCAAAACACGCTCACACGCCGGATTATTAGATTTGATGGCTAAAAAGTGACTACAATCTGAGGAAAAAAAAAGTATATGGGTAGGGTCGGAATGATGACACGACCCTACTGAAAAAGAGAAATATGTGTAGGGTCGGAATGATGGAACGACCTTATTGAGAAATAGAAATTATATGAGTAGGGTCGGAATGACGGCACGATCCTACTGGAAAAGAGAAATTATATGGGCAGGGTCGTTATAATGGCACGACCCTACTGAAAAGATCTGAGGATAGTCTCATTCCCACATCTTGTCTTCCACCGACGCCACTCCAACCTTCTCCCGGATAGTCTCATTCCTAACTCTATCCCCTCTAGTAAGCCCACACATCCAACGCAACATTCTCATTTCCGCTACCTTCAATTTCTGAATATGAGAGTTCTTGACTGGCCAACACTCCGCACCATACAGCATGGCTGGGCGGACTGCTACTTTGTAGAACTTACCTTTAAGCTTTAAGGGCACCTTCTTATCGCACAACACTCCTGAGGCTAGCCTCCACTTCATCCAACCGGCTCCAATACGTTTAGAGACATCCTCATCAATCTCGCCATTCCCCTGAATCAAAAACCCGAGATACTTAAAACTATCCCTCTTACAAACATCCTGGAAATCCAACCTTCTTATTAGACTCGAGATACTTAAAAGGAAGGGTAGTAATATACCTTTTTTTTTAATCAAGTAAAAGTATTTTCATTCATAAATATGTCTAATATACCTTCTTATTAGACATTGTCTTCCTTTCACACATACATCTTTGTTGATACAACCATTCCTGGTGAGTGTGGTTTCAATGACAGTTAATGAAAATGCTTCCAAGACGCATAACACAACCTTGACTCAACCCCGCAAAAGTTACAACAGCTATAAAGAAAAAAATCTGTTTCAAAGAAAATAGATTGGACCTATTTCTCCAAAAGGACAACTAGATACATCATTTACATACCCTTGCTTGTTGTCTGATGTTGAAGCTCTACTTGTAGGAATTCTATTTTCCTTCTTTGGTTTTGGATTTATATTTATCACTGGATTTGGCATAATATTTCCCTGCTGGAATCAAAAGAAATATAAGGGAATGTCATTTGCTCAAAAAACATTTGAAGGGCAGTAAATATGTCCTTTCCTGTGGGGCAATGGATGTTGTTGGTGCATTCGTCACTTGACATATACACAAAGGCATCCCACATTTGCATTCTGTAATGCCTACAGCAGGAGTTTGCTTGACAGTGTCTTCAGTTCTGATATCTGCAACGGCACCGACATCTAAAGTTGAAAATGAATCTTTCAGCACATTGACTTCATTTGCAGAAGCTATCACGCCATCTCCAACGGGTCTACTACGAATCAGATTAGTAATAAGATGTAAAGCTTTTAAATGTCCTCAAAAAGAATTTAAGAAAGTAATTACCAATTCTATTAAATGACAAAAAAAAAAAAAAGCATGCTGTATAGGCAGATAATTTTTGTGTCAGACTATCAACAACAGATGTAACAGAATAGCCTTTCAGTCTCATCAAAGATCTTTAGGGAAGTAACTTTCTAAAAGTGGGAAGCCCCAAAATTAGAAGTTGAAAGGTCAATTTGCCCATCAAATATTGAACGACCATTTTGCCCTTCAACCTAAAACTATGTCTATGACATTTTATGTACTAAAAAGCAAACATACGTTGCAATAAATATTATTAGACCATTGACCATTAAGTACAATTTTGTTTCTTCATCTTCCACAATATTTGCACGTATATTTATGTTCTTTATTTCACTATAGATAGCACACAAGAAGTTGTTTTAATTCAGGCTATTAGTTAGTACTAATATTTAGAACTGTTTCAAATTTTTAACTTTAGTTTTAAGTCCTTTCATCTTTCACGATAGTAAGTGGTAGTATTAATTTTGCTGTCTTCTTATGTTTTTAACTTCACAATGCACTCTATAAAAGTGCATATCGCTTCTTGATTCTGTCAAAAAATTCATTGATTTCTTGCTTGATGTACTACTCTACAACACATTTGTCGTGGATGCGTGGAAGTCAATTAATTAATTATTTTTAATTATTATGTTAAGTAGCTTTATTTATTATTTATTTATATTTTAAGTAGCTTTTATTTATTATTCTAGAATAGGATTTAGTATTTCCTACTTTCATTAGGATTAGACTTTCTAGAATAGGGTTTTATTTTCCTACTTTTGTAAGGATTAGACTATTGCTGTAATACTCCTATTTAAAGGGGGATATCGAGAATAAATCAATAAGTTGTATTTCAGCAAAAAACAAGAGATTGGAGTTCTCCCTTTAACGAGCTGAATTTATATATCACCCAGTGAATTGATCCTTCATCAAAATATCATAACAATTTGGTATTAGAGCCTAACACAATGGGTAATGAGATTAATTCCAAATTCCAAAAAGAACGTGCAATTAAAGAAACCCTAATGGACTCTAAAATTGCAGCAATGGAACAATGCCTCGACGAAAAAATTGGTCAACTCATCCAAAAACAATTGTCTAACTTGGGAATTAGCTCCACAAAACCAGCAACCCACGGACCAGGGTCAAGCAGCACACCGACGACTGGATCAACAATTCCTGCTACTAAAAACAATACACCACCTATTCAACTGGACAATCGGAATGACCCAACAAGTAGTAATTCCAATGCAACAGTACCAAGGTATGTAAAGATGGATTATCCTACTTATGACGACACCAATGACCCATTAATTTGGGTTATCTTACTTATGACGACATCAATGACCCATTAATTGGGGCACATTGTTGGGAACAATTTTTTGAAAATCAACATACAATGAAGGCGGAAAAGGTTGACAACACCAATGACCCATTAATTTGGGCTATCTTATGACGACATCAATGACCCATTAATTTGGGCACACTGTTGGGAACAATTTTTTGAAAATCAACATACAACGAAAGCAGAAAAGGTTGGAGTGACTTGGTTTCACATGTTCAGAGGAGCATCATTATGGGATTATCAGCTTAAACAAGCAAAAGGCCCGATGAGTTGGGAAGAATTTTGCAAAAGTTGTTTCCAGCGCGTTAGACCTGCTGAAAGTAGCAACAGACGAATTAGGCACACTTCAGCAAACTGATAGAGTTGAAATTTATCAATGTTAACTTCAAGAAAAGTTGTCTAGGGTTGGAATCGAATAATTAAGTTGCTGCTACTCCAGATTTTCTGGATGACTGCCCTAAAATTTGAGCTTGAGGACAAGCTCTTTAAACGTGAGGGGAAGTAATGTTGTGGATGCATGGAAGTCAATTAATTAAGTATTTAATTATTATTTTAAGTAGCTTTATTTATTATTCTAAAATAGGGTTTTATGTTTCCAACTTTCATTAGGATTAGGCTTTCTAGAATACGGTTTTATTTTTCCTACTTTCGTAAGGATTAGACTATCGTTGTAATACTCCTATGTAAAGGGGTTTTTGGAGAACAAATCAATAAGTTGTATTACAGCAAAAAGCAAGAGATTAGAGTTCTTTCTTCCATTGAACTCTAAGGTTTCAGTCTCCCTTTAACGAGCTGAATAGATCGGAGTTCTCTCTTCCATTGAACTCAAAGGTTTCAGCTTCCCTTTAACAAGGTGAATTTATATATCACCCTGTGAATTGATCCTTTATCAAAAGATTATAACGTCACAGGTACATTTTCAACTTATTTGACTTTGTAAAGTTCTATTATTTTGTATGTGTTGAATTAGAATAAAGTAACAGTTCGGGAAAGCCTATGTGGAAGCCCTAGCTGCTAAACAGATAGCATCATAGGATGCATACTCCGGTTCCCCCCCACCCCCCGACTGCCCTGAAATTTGAGCTTGAGGACAAGACAGAGCCTTGTGACAATTGATATGAGATGCACGTTTCCAGAGACTCACACCTCAAAGATGACAAAATTATACCCTTCCAACATATGGCAGTAAATATGATAATCCTTTGCCGAATGAATACACCAGACAGAGCCAAGACGGCATACTTTCGAAAACTTTCCCCTTTCTGTTAAGTCCTGAATCAAGTGCTTGACACAGAGAGTATCGCAAGCAACTCTTCAGATGGTTTCCAACTCCTGTCTCTAGCTTCTATTTTCACAAATGATGCACCAATAAGGGCTTCAACATTTTTAAGGGTTTCTATTTATTATTCTTTTAGTTGAGAGTTGTGTTTTATTTCTTAAAGTGTTTTTTCTGCTTAATGGTAGATTTCTAATCTTTCATGAACCAGTCAGCAATCACCCACGAGCTAATGTGAGTATAGTATTGCTTCATAGATTAAAGATTCTTAATCATTACAAAATTGGAGAATACGATGGAATTGGGAGAGAGAAGACGGAATTCCAAGAATAAATTCCTCATAGCTATACGACAGCATCGCTGACCTCCAAAACTTGGGGCAAAAGACAAAACAATTTTGCCATCAATACTGAGAAGTATAAGACTTAAACACAATGGCAGAAATTTACCGAGAAGAGTTATTGAAACAATCTCCACAAACTCTAACACTTGAGTGAAGCCCAAACTGTGGCAAGGCCTGAAAAGATTTGGTGTATAAGCAAAAAGGTAAGCTAACAAAAAGCTTAAAAGATGCTCAAAAGGTGCATAGAACAAACTTAACTCACCATCTGATTTGTTGAATGTTCAGCACATAATGTTCGGCCACAGCATCTGCAATGGTGCTACAGAAGAGGATGAAGACAGTCAGATACATTATTTATTTATTTATTTATTTATTTGGGGATTAGAAAGTAATCACAATATCTGAAACTAATTTAAAACAATAGCAGAAACCTTACTCAGTCCCTGCAAGTTAATTGAACAGGTGATGAGAAAAAGGCTCAACACTTGCGACGAAATGAGTTAAAAAAGAAATTGTTAGGCATAAAAGGAACAGAAAAACAGGTATTAACGAAAAAAAAATACCAATTCCAATAACAAACCAGAGAAATTGATATACAACGTATTTTAAATTTTATGATTTCAAAGCTACGTTCATGCATGATACCACCACAAGGGAAACAGCATTTACTCAAGATGCAAATATCAGGGGATTGTCGCTAATGTTGGAGGAGATAAAAACAGTAATAATAAAACTATAGGCAGAGATACATCACAGCATCCATGGCAATTCTCTCTTTTCTGATTGTAGACTAGATTACCTTCTTCATTTGTAGCCTACTTATCTGCTAAGGCATGGAACTGAAAATAGTTGATATCAACAACAACAACAACAACAAACCCAGTGTATTCCCACCTAGTGGGGTCTGGGGGGGTAAGATGTAGGCAGTCCATACCTCTACCTCTAAAGAAGTAGAAAGGCTGTTTCCGATAGACCCCCGGCTCAAGGCACGAGATACCACACAAACACATAGTAAAGCACAGCACAAGATTACATATCATAAATACGGCACCCATAAGTAATATAAAACAGAGAAAAGCACACAGATTCGTAATAAAACATGGAACACGGAATCATAACAGGCATAAAACCCCTGCCAAGTAATTCCCTACACTAGCGACCCAAACTGGCCCTAGTCCTCTGCCCTAATCCGCGTCCTCCAGACCTTCCTATCTAGGGTCATGTCCTCGATGAGCTGTAACTGCTCCATGTCCCGCCTAATCACCTCACCCCAGTACTTCTTCGGCCTACCCCTACCCCGCCTAAAACCATCCAACGCTAGCCTCTCACACCTACGGACCGGGGCATCCATGCCTCTCCTCTTCACGTGTCCGAACCATCTCAATCGGGCTTCCCGCATCTTGCACTCCACTGGAGTCACACCAACCTTCTCCCGGATAGTCTCATTCCGAACTCTATCCCCTCTAGTCAGCCCACACATCCAGCGCAACATCCGCATTTCTGCCACCTTCATTTTTTGGATGTGGGAGTTCTTAACTGGCCAACACTCCGCTCCATACAACATGGCCGGACGGACTACCACCCTGTAGAATTTGCCTTTAAACTTGGGTGGCACCTTCTTATCACACAGCACCCCCGACGCGAGCTTCCACTTCATCCATCCCGCCCCAATACGGTGCGAGACATCCTCGTCAATCTCACCGTTACTCTGGATCATGGACCCGAGATACTTGAAACTATCCCTCTTACATACCTCCTGTGATTCCAGCTTCACTACTACCTCATTCTCCCGCCTCACGTCATTAAACTTGCATTCCACATACTCTGTCTTGCTTCTGCTCACCCTGAACCCTTTAGACTCAAGAGTTTGCCTCCACACCTCTAATTTGTCATTCACACCCCCTCGAGTCTCCTCTATCAGAACTACATCGTCTGCAAAAAGCATACACTACAGCACCTCCCCTTGAATACGCCGCGTCAACACATCCATCACCAACGCAAACAAAAAGGGACTAAGAGTAGATCCCTGATGCAATTCTATCAGGACAGTGAAATGCTCTGAGTCTCCTCCCGCCGTCCTCATCTGAGTTTTCGCTCCATCATACATATCCTTAATTGCTCTGATATATGCCAGCGGTACTCCACTCACCTCCAAGCATCTCCAAAGCACCTCCCTGGGGACTTTGTCGTAAGCCTTCTCCAGGTCGATAAACACCATGTGCAGGTCCTTCTTCCTTTCCCTATACTGTTCCACCAACCTCCGTACCAGGTGAATTGCCTCCGTCGTCGAGCGGCCAGGCATAAATCCAAACTGGTTTTCCGAAATAGACACTATCCGTCTCAGCCTCACCTCGACCACTCTCTCCCAGATCTTCATAGAGTGACTCAATAACTTAATCCCCCTATAGTTATTGCAACTCTGGATGTCACCCTTATTCTTATAGAGAGGGATCATGGTACTCCACCTCCAAGCCTCGGGCATCTTTGCCGTCTTGAAGATTTCATTAAACAATCCAGTCAACCACGTTACACCAGCCTCTCCAACGAACTTCAAAAACTCCACCGGTATCTCATCCGGCCCCGTCGCCCTACCCCTTCGCATCTTGCGAACAGCCTGTCTAACCTCTTCTACCTTAAAACATCTACAATAGCTAAAATCCCGACACTCCTCTGAGTGCTCCAGTTCCCCTAACACAATAGCTCTATCCCCTTCGTCATTCAAGAGCCTATGAAAGTACGACTGTCATCTATTCTTAATGTGGCCGTCCTCCACCAACACTCCACCGTCCTCCCCCTTAATGCACCTCACCTGATCGAGGTCACGACCCTTCCTCTCCCTAGCCTTAGCGAGTCTAAACAACTTTTTCTCCCCTCCTTTCCCCTGTAACCCTGCATACAAGCTCTCAAAAGCAGCCGTCTTAGCTGCCGTGACTGCTGACTTAGCCTCTTTCCTCGCTAGCTTGTACTCTTTCCTGTTTACCCGCTTCTCCTCTTCGTCCTTACTCTCCACCAACTTAGCATACGCCCCTTTCTTGGTTCCCACTTTCTTCTCCACCTCCTCATTCCACCACCAATCCCCCCGATGGTGCCCGGCCCGGCCCCTAGAAACACCCAACACCTCACTTGCATTCTCCCTGATGCACCTAGCCGCCCTATCCCACATACTATCCACGTCCCCCCTACACTCCCACACCCCCATTCCCGCCAACTTCTCCCCTATCTCCCACGCATTCACTGGCGTCAGGCCGCCCCACTTAATTCTAGGTCTACACTCCTTACACATCCTCTTTCCATTCTTCTTTATACCCAAATCCATAACCAAGAGCCTATGCTGGGTCGAAAGATTCTCACTCGGGATGACCTTACAGTCCTTACACAACGCCCTATCCCCTTTCCTAAGCAACAAAAAGTCAATCTGGGTCCTGGCTATCGCGCTTCGAAAGGTGATCAGGTGCTCGTCCTTCTTCGGGAAGCCCGAGTTCACCACCACCAGCCCAAAGGACCTCGCAAACTCCAATAGGGTAGACCCCTCTTCATTTCTCTCCCCAAAACCAAAACCACCATGCACATCACCAAAGCCTCCCGGTAACGCCCCGATGTGCCCGTTGAAATTTCCTGCTACAACAATCTACTCCGAGCTAAGCACACCTCTCACCACCTCCTCCAAAGCCTCCCAAAACCGCATCTTCTCCTCCCCCTCCGATCCCACTTGCGGCGCATAAGCACTACACACGTTCAGGGTAAACCCCCGAAAGACCAACTTAATAGTCATCAACCTATCGTTGATCCTCTTCACCTCTACTACCTGCCCTCTAAGCTCTTCATCTACTAAGATGCCAACTCCATTCCTACGCCTCTCGCTCCCAGAGTACCACAGCTTGTAACCATCCACATCCCTAGCCTTATACCCTACCCACTTGGTCTCTTGAACACACGCAATGTTGATCCTCCTCTTCCTAAGAATCTTCACAAGCTCTATGGACTTACCCTGAAGGGTCCCTATATTCCAAGACCCAACCCTCAGCCTACCGTCACTATCCACACGCCCTCCACTGCCCCCCCCCCTCCCCGCAGCCAAACCTTGGCCTCCCTCCCACTCACGCCCTTTCCTCATCCCCCGCCCCCACCACGGCCCTACGCCCCAACCCCCTCGGACCTGACCCTATCCACCCATTACCGCCCACAGCCACAACTACACGAAAGTATAAGAAAATATAAAGATATAAACGATGATAGTAGCAAAGCAGCAGCAAGAAATACAAGGCTCACACAAATTCAAAGAAATACTCCAGGAACAAAACTATACTCAATTAGGGGGCAAACACCACTGGACTCAACACCCACAGCCCCAAACACAGATTCCCAAGCCGATAACCCAATCCAAGCAGTGCAAGAAACGACCACAGCAACAGCAACAACAGACAACAGGCAATATCCACAAATCCCACGCAAGTCAAGGTACAGGGGCTACTACTAGCATAATACGAAGAATGAAAGAATGCAGAATAAAGAATGAAATAACAAAGGTTAGAAGTCACCGGATTACGCTTATAGACCAAGCCGGAAACCAAGCCCAGCGTTGACCGGCGTCCGGGGGGTTCCGGTGCTGAGATGGAGCTGCGGCTGCTAGAGACCGAGGGAACTGGTCGGAACTGCTGCGGATGCTGGCTACCGGGGGGCGGGTGCAGACGGAGCTGCGGCTGAAGACAGAGCTTCGGCTGTTGGGCTGTTGTACCCCGCCGGCGCCGGAGGGGGGAGGGGGAGGGCTTGGAACCGTAGGTCGGCGACGGAGGACGGCGAGGAGCGGCGACGAGGGTCGGCGCCGGGGGCCGGAGGTCGGGTCGGGTCAGCGCCGAAGGTCGGCGACGGCGACGGGGGCCGGGGACCGGGGCGAGAGAGAGAGAGGGTAGGGAGAGAGAGAGAGAGAGAGCCGTTAGAGAGAGAGGGGGCCGTTAGAGCGGCGACGGAGGTCGGCGCCGGGAAACGCGGGTCGGGTCGGCGTCGAAGGTCGGCGACGGCGACGAGGGCCGGGGACCGAGGTGAGAGAGAGAGAGGGTAGGGAGAGAGAGAGAGAGCCGTAAGAGAGAGAGAGAGCCGTTCACAAATATTTCACCGAAAGATCTCAAATAGTTGATATCAAGACATGGAAAATGCAGTTCAATAGTTTGATCAGGATCCCATGGGTTTGGTGGTACCACTATTATCAAAGGTGAGCTTAAGCCCTAAAGCGAGGCTCAAAACGTGTTGAGTTTTTCGCCTCGCTTAATGTGCGCTTCAGTGTTGTCATCAGTTCTCCAAGGCATACTTTTCCTCGCCAATGAGCCTCTTGATACTAAACAACTGATATTTCACTTTATCGTAATTTTTTTCAATTTCTTTCTTTGTTCATATATTTGTCATTCATGCTTATAATTATTAATGTTGGACCAGACATATAAATTTGTATTTTTTTCTCCCTTTGCGCTTTTTTCATTAAAGCCCACGCTTTATTCGCATTTTGTGTTTTTAAAACCCAACGGACCTTGGAGCTTTTTTGCTTTTTGCTTTTGATAAAATTGGGTGAAACTTGAACTTTTCATGTAGGTCCAAATTTGTCAAATAAATAAAAATCAACGTCAGTAGTTGTTATAGACTCATTCATGGGTAAACTTGAAGAGATACAGGCTCTCCTTCACGAGACGCAGGCAGCAAATGAAGCCCGAATTGCAGAAGCAGTGGCACAATCCGAATCAAAGATGGTTACACAATTGCAACTGTTATCGCTACAATTGCAAGAGTTCATTGTTGGGATTACCAAAAATCAAGGAAGAGATTCTGATGCGGGGGTGAGCAGCAATATAGGTGACCATCCATACAGACCAGAAAATCTATCAAACCAATTGACAGGAAATAGTGTGGTACCAAGATACACAGAGCTATATTTCCCTGCTTTTGATGGACCCGATGACCCATTGGCTTGGCTACACTGTGTGAGAAATTCTTCTCCGAAAGGCATCTATCTTATTATATTATATCAAAGATCAGAGACCAAATGAGGCGTATAAGGTGGTATTGGCTGCATTCCATCTTCTAGGAGAGGCATAGTTATGGTATCATCAAGTAGAACAAGAGTCTCACTAACTTGACTGCCCGGAGTTTAAGGAATATTGTACTCTAATGTTTGGGCCTCCACTGGGAAGTAATCCATTAGGTGATCTGGTTAACTTGAAGCAAATGGGCTCAATTGAAGAAGATCAGCGCCAATTTCAAAAACGGCTAGCCAGGGCCAGCAAGTATGTTTGCGTAAACCAGCAAGTTGAGTTGGTCTCTTCATTGTCGACCTGACTGATCCCATTCAGCTCGATGTTGAGATGTATAGTCCACCAGATTTGGTTCATGCCATGAATATAGCTTTGAGCATTTGCAAAGAACCAGAAGGTAATGCAGGCAACATCTTCTCAAAAGGAGACCTAACAAGGGACTAAAGGCTATTTTAGTACTACTGCAACTTCAATAATTCCAACTCCTACATGAAACAACACATTAAGTGGGATTATTGAACCAAAGTTGGTATGTTCATCTACTCCTTTTATTAAAAAATGGCAAGGGCTAAAATGGCGGAGAGAAGGAAAACAGGATTGTGTTATAATTGTGATGAACTTTATCCAACTGAGCATCAATGTAAGAAATTGTTCTGATTGGAACTAGCTGAACCAGGTGATGAAAATCCTGACCATAAAGATGTGCAAGAACCAAAATTTCCTTGCATGCAATCATGAGACTGAAGAGCGCAAGAACAATGCAGTTATGTGCACTAATGAAGGGTCAAGCTGAAACTTATAGGTTGTTAACTGGGGTCACTCTGTCAAATAAAAATGTTATTAGTTGCATCTTAGGGAAATTGAAACCTCCATTGAACAAGTCTATCAGAAATCAGGCACCAAGAGCACCAATGCAAGCTTACAAGATTGCTAAGCTACCGGAAGAGGTCATCGAAGCACATGCACAATCATGGGGAATTATATGTACTTTGATCTATTAGCTGAAATCAGAATGCTATCTTACCTAACCCACTCCCTCATAAAGTATTGAGGCAAGGTGATTAAAAAGGACATGGTGCAGTTTCAGCTTTCCGGGGACATGACGTTAAAATAGGCAGTTGTGGAGGACACGAATTAGGGTAGTAGGTTAGTAGGTAGAAGCGTGTTGTCTTGTTGTTTGTTTATATTAGAAGTCATACTATCGCTCATGTAGCTTCTTGCTGCCCTTTGATTTCTGTTACTATCAATTGATTCCTTGTGCCTCAATTATCGTATTATTCTATTGTAGTTTATATTCTGTTACTACCTATTGTTATGCTATTATCTGCTATTTTTATACTCCAGTTACTTCACTTCTTTTTTTGGACTGCTTTGGACCCTTTTTCCTTTAGGAGAGTCTATCGAAAACAGCCTCTCTACCTCTAAGGTAGGGCTAAGGTTTACATGCACTCTACCCTCCCAGACCCACTTTGAGGGACTAAGCATATGTTGTTGTAGTTAGTGAGGTTGCTTACAAGCTATTGTTGCTTGCAGCTGTACTTATCCATCCTACCTTCCATTTTTCTCAGCTTAAGAAATGGCATGAGTTTCCTTCACATGTCTAGTCCCTGTTGTCTAAGAATACAGGGGAGAGGAGAATGGTGAAAAGGCGTAATAAGATTGGGACAAAGTTTGGTCATATGGCTTGACATTGATGTTGCCCAGTCTACTTGGAAATTTCTTGCTTATCTGCAGCACATATTTCCTTCATTCACCCTTAGGGACAATATTGGTCTTGATTAGGGGCTATTGATGCAATGTTGAAGCTGACAAGTTTTGGCTTGAGTAATTACTCAGTGGTTGAATCAGTTGCAAAATTAGTTAGGCAGTTAAAATTCAAGAGTTAGTTAATAATAATGTTCATTAATAGTTAGTTTGCTCCACACTCTCATCTCCACCACCTTCTCCTCCACTTTCCTAGTGTGGCTCAAGATCTTAATACCCCTATAATTGTTGTAGTTTTGAATGTCACCCTTGATCTTATATAACGCAATTGTTGTACTCCACCTCCACTCTTCAAGCATCTTTGTTGTCCAATAAGAGCATTAAACAACCCCGACAACCTCTTCCAAAACTCCATGGGAATCTCGTCAAGCCCAGTTGCTTTTCCCCTATTCATCTTACGCATAGCACCCTTAAGCTCGTCGACACCGATAGACATGCAATCCCCAAAATCTCGTTGTCACTCGAAGTGCTCCAACTCTCCTAGCACGTCTCTATCTTTCTCGTCGTTTAAAAGCTTATGGAAGTATGAGTGCCTCCTCCACCAATACTCTGCCTACCTTATTTGATGCATTTCATTTGATCTAAATCTCGGGCCTTTCTCTCTCTCACATTGGCTAGCCCGTACAACTTCTTATCATCACCTTTGTCTCCTAGATCCTCATACAAGCATTCAAAAGTTGTTGTTTTAGCTGTCGTAACCGCTAACTTTGCCTTCTTCCTTGCCACCCTATACATTCCTCTTGCTTATCTTCCTACTCTTACAAACTTCACATAAGCCATCTTCTTTGCTTCCACTTTTCTTTGGACTTTACCATTCCACCACCAATCCCCTCGATTTCCACCAGAGATATCTTTCGAGGCCCAGCACCTCTTGCAACTTCCCTCATGCAATTAGCTATCTTACTCGCATCCCCAATGCTTCCCCAAGCCCCAATCGCCACCAACTTCTCGTCCATCTTGAGCTCTAATAGGAGTCCAATCACCCCATCTAATCCTTGGTCGTTCATACCTCGTTCTCTCCTTCCTCTTCCTCTTTTTAACAGTTATATCTAACTTTATGGATTTCCTCACAAAGGCCCTGTGTTCCACGAACCTATTATCAGCCTACATGTTCCCTCAACCCATTTACCGCCCCTGACCCCAATCGAGAAAATGACCCTAGTATACCATCGCACACCAAAGCCACTAAAGCAGCTGACCCTAAACAGGGGTATCCGGAAAAAAAAAAGAACAAAAGTAAAGTCAAGAAGTAATCTATGCAAGAGGGACTAAAGGCAAGAATCAACAAGAAAGCACAAGTCAAGGCCATGCAAGAACTAGCAAGGAAAATATCTAAACAAGCACTAAGAACATGGGGCTAAAGAACAGCAAAACACAAATAAGCCACAGTGCAAATTGCTACACGATCTAACAAGCAAGAAACACTAAAGTAAGAAGAATATCAAATAAAATTGAGCATCGACTGAAAACTAATCGACTATGCAGGAATCAACGTATTAAATTTTTAAAATCTTGAGTCATCATATCAAACTGTTGTGACAGAGAAATGAATCTAGAAGAGTACCCGACGCCGGAAGGTGTTGAAGCTGCAACTGCAGATATCACAACGTGAAGCTTCTTGGAATTGCGGTGGTTCCGACGACATACTCCGAGTTCTCTCTCTCTTTCTCTCGGTCGCTTTCTGATATTTTCAGATTTGGAGTACCTCTTTTTTCTTTCTTTTCTCGGGGTGGTTTGGTTTTGAGATAAATTTTTCATCAGTACAAATTGTAGTATTTGCATAAATAATTCTGAAAGTAATTAGTACTACCTCCGTTAACCAAAAAAATACTACTACCCTAAGGCCTCAACCAACCGTAAAATAATACTATAAGATTTGCATTTTATATGAGGATATTTATCCTATAACTCACCTCAAACGATCCTTTACAGTACTATTTTTTGATAAAATTGAGTCATCCACTTGGCTAATCCAACTCAAAAATTCTAATTTTTGCACAGACTCGCCTATTTCCATATTTCAAGGATGGTCTTCAATTTTTTCCCCTTAAATTTATGGTTCTTAATTTTTGTTTTTATTACTTATTTAGCAAGCAATTTGTCCATGGCACTCCAAAAGTTTTGAAGCTGGACTTGAAATAAATTTTTCAAAAAATAATGAATATGTCTCATGATTAAATGAGCTTAATGAAAATTTGTGAGCTAAAGTATTCTTAACTATATCTATTAATTTCACAGGGCAAAATTATCAGAGAATGTTTGTGTTGGGTTTTAAGTTCTATAGTATCTGAATCACACGCAAGACTTTTAGAAAACTTTTGTCTTGGACATAACTTTTGCTATTGAACTAATATCTTGAGGCATAATTTGTGCCACTGAACTTATACCTTGGACATTACTTGTATCACTGAACTTATATCATGGGCATAATTTGTGCCAGTTAACGTATGTCTTGGGAATAACTTGAAACACTAAGTAGGCGTTTGACCATAAAAACTAAAAAATTTTGAAGTTGGAATTGGAGTTGTGTTTGGTCATGTATTTTTGAAAGATGTGCTTCGACTTTTGAAAAGTCTTTTTTAAATTTAATTTTATACCCCAAACTTTTTAAAACTATCAAAATTGCCAAACCAATTTATCTACTGATTATACTCATGAATGAAAAGAATTTCACATCAATGATGGAAGTGGTCCTGAGCTTAAAAATAAAAATATACCTACAAATAATGAAAATATACCGGTCTTTTAGCTTAAAAATCTTTATTTGTTGTTCAAAAATGTCTTTTACCGAGAAGAAATGTCTTTCAAAAATGTGTCCGGACTTGATTTGTTGTTCACAAAAAATGTCTTTCTTTTCGGATTTGTTCTAAAACTCATCTAAACCATTTAAGGCCTTTAATGTAATATTAAAAAAATTAGGGTTATATGTAATAAAAAAAACTTGGAATTGGAGTTGGAAAAAAGTGAAAACAACAAAAAGTTGTTTTCACTTTTTTTCAAAAAAAAATTGAAATGTTTTTGGAATATCTATGGCCAAACACCATGATTCCATAAAGTGAAAAAAAAATTCGGAAAAAAAGTAAAAAATATCTATGGCCAAACGACCTCTAAATTTGTTCCTTGAGAAATAACTTGTGCCTTGAGCTTAATTTCTTTTTTTCTTTAGGCATAATTTGTTACACTTATGTCCTGGACATAATTTGTGTCTTAGACATTATTTATTTTCTCTTGTGATATTGTGTCACTAGACTTATGACCTAGGACATAACTTGTGTCATGAACTTATGCTTGGGGCATAATTTTAACTGAATTTATGCCTTGTGATTTTTTTTATTGTTAGAGGCATTTTCGATCACTTTTTATTACTTTACTATAATATTGATGGGTGAAATTATAGACTAACGATTTTAAGGGAAAAAATAAAAAACCACCCAAAATAGGGGCATTTGTTTGGATGACCCAAGAAAATTCAGGAGATGTGCTAATTTACTTATCTAATTGATATAAAATTGTCATGTTTTAATTATTTGGCACAAAATGATCATTTTAAACTTTTTTGCGAATAAAAGTAGCACCACATGACCTATAAATCTTGAGCAAAAGTAAGTCCTGGTGGTAGTTTTCCATTTTCTAAAAAAATCATTCTATCGTAGAGGTTTCACTCTTTCTAACTTTTTCCCCTAAAATTTCTCTGCAGTTTCATTCTATCACGATTTGATTTCATGAGTCATGATAGCCCCTACTTTAATTCACGAGTAGGAAAGCTAAATCATAGCCTCAAATGACAAGTAATAATCCAATTGTTGAAAAGTAAGGTAGATATCAAAATTTTGCAAGTAACAGAATAGTGGTAAAGATGGTAGATAGTGGTCTAATAAGAAGAATTGGGGGAGTTCCAATTCCTATTCGACGGTTAGTGCCCCTTGTCCTAAGCCATCTGGTGATCGTCACTCTCAGACTAACAGTGGGTTTAACGCAGAAGGTGCCTAGTCTCAGGCTAGTAGAGCTCACTCAACCCCGCCCTGTCTAAAACACCCAAGATCTTGGCCTTGCAAAAATTTTTTATCTTTGGACATACTGTCCATGATAAGACTTGGGCATGTCACTCATACCCCTTAGACATGACTCGATCTACTCTCTCCTCCACTCTCATACTTTGAGTAGCCTAGAAGGATAGTATATTGTCCACTATACGAGTGACCCTCTTCCTTAATCGTACCCTAAGTATACGAGTCGTACCCAACATGATTGTATAGAGGAAAGTCCTAGCTTGAGTGGACTATTTTGGATATGGGTGGTATATACGAGTTAGGGGTTAAGTCGTACCCCTTGGATAAGACTCAAGGGTGTGTGGTCGTACCCTTAACAGTGTAGGTGACCTAGGAGAATCCTAGGGTATGAGTTAGGGTACCACTCGTACCCTAGGGTACGGTTCGTAAGGTAAGTCATACCCATACACGGGTTCATTTTATAGATTTTAAATAAGGGCCTTGTGGTCATTTCCCATGCCTAAAACCCTAAGTCCCCTCATTATATAAGTCACCTTAGCCTTTCATAACACTTGTGTGGTCGATCAAATATTCCAAAACTCTCTCAAAGGTCCTTGAAACAAAATTGGAGGCTAAGGTTTAAAGAGGGTTTATCTAGAGGCAAGAGAGGTGTCAAGTTCTTCATTGAATCGACTAGTATAAGGCTGTAAGTCTTACCCTTATTAAATAACTATAACCCATGTATTTTACACTTGGATTAGTAAGTGTACATAGTGATTTTGAAATCAAATGAAAATGGTTTTGTTGCCTAATGATGAATAATGTTATTTCTTGCTTAAACTTGTGTTTATGCATGTTATTAATTATAAATTGCACATGTGGGTATTTTTTGTATGTGGTTTAACATGAGGGTCTTGAGTAACCCTAATTTTACTGATTTCTACCATGAAAGTAGCCTTGTTAAAGGTCTGCACACAAGGTGTTTTTGAAAATGTCTAAGTGAATTGTCTAGTTACATGTTGGTGATGTTTTGAATTAGGGAAATGGACCAATAAGCATGAATGATTGATAATTGATATTGTGAAGGTATTGATAGCCATGTATTGTATAATTGATGACCTTGTTGGGTTAATGACTAATAAGGGATTGAAGCCCTTAAACATGAATATGAATTTGAATAAGGTGTTAAAGTGAGAATGTGGTATAAGCTTTCTAATGAAATATGAATAGTAATGTGGGTCTTGATGGCCATAAATTGAATTAATGATGAATTAAATCAAAGTATTTAGTCCATTGGAGTAACTAGTGGTTAATTGGTTTTGTGATGGTCAACTATGTATCTATGGTATTAGTCTAGTGGAAATGAATGAGATAAGATGTTGTTAATGAATATGAACTCTTAGTAAATATTTGATAGGGGCCTTATTAGCTATGTGAGGAGTAAGGGGATGTCTTTGATAGTTGGTTGGGTAAATGGGTCATAGTCCCTAAAACATGAACTCGAACTGTGTTTGAATAAAAAAGTATGTATAAGAATAGTAATAAGGAGTGATTTGTTCATAGAGGTCTTAGTTACCATAAATGAACTTGGATCGTGTTATGAACTAAGACCTTAGGTCTATCTATACGATTAATGGTTAATTTGAGTTGGCAAAGACCATGTGGTTGTCAATGGTGTTGATATGTAACCTTGGTGGCTAGAATTACTTAAATGGGTTCGAGTCCTTATGCGTTGAATGGTATGGATGTTGATACGAGATTAAAGAGGGCTAGAGTCCAAATATTGACTGTTAATGATATGAGACGTGTGTTGGTTTATGGCCCGAGTCCACTTACCGTGAGCATTGGTTCATGGTTTAAGTCCATTTACCATACGAGTTGAGTTGGTTTGTGGTTCAAGTCCACTTATCATATGAGGCGTATTGGTTCGTGGTCCAAGTCCAATTACCATTCAAGACATGTTAGTTTGTGGTCTAAGTCCACTTACCATACAAGGTGTGTTGGTTTGTGGTCCAAATCTACTTACCATATAAGGCGTGTTGGTTTGTGGTCTAAGTCCACTTACTATATATGGTATGTTGGTTTGTGGTTCGTGTCCACTTACAGTAAGAAGTATATCGGTTCGTGGTTCGTGTCCACTTACCATATATGGTGTATTGGTTTGTGGTTTGTGTCCACCTATCATATAAGATGTGTTGGTTTGAGGTTCGTGTCTTCTTGCCTATTATAACATAGACACAGTGGCTAAAATATAAGGGTGGAAGGCTGGGAAGTCCTTCACCCCATGTCTCATAATTGAATGATTCGAGAATGTATGTTATGACTTGTTTCATGGTTGGCATGTTGTGTAACTGTATGTACATGTATCTTCATATATGCCTATACTTATGTAAATGTGATCGTATATTATGGTTTGACATGGATTTGAACAAATGCACTATTTTATCCTTATCCTTGGGCTACATACTAGCGCTCTAACTACTAACCATTTTCAAACGCTATGTCCCCATGCGACATAGGGGCCGGAGCTTCATCTTCCTTTTATGCGTAGTGACCAAGTGTTCAGGCAAATCGTGTGTGACATTGAAGTGGTGAGCTTACATTCTTCCGAAGGCACATATTTTATAATCTCTTTACCTTATATCTTAGACTTAATGTTGGCTATTGTCGGGGATATATCCTGACATATGTTCATATATTTAGACTTTGGATTTATATAGAGGTATTGTGGATGACTGTGGACTTGGGTATATTGGTCAGTGTGTTGATATTTATGAAATGGTTAGACATTGTTAAGTTATGACTTCTAGTATTATTTTCACTATCTCGTTATACAGTTGGGATTCACCCAACCCTTGTGATTGATGTGATGATTGTGATGGGTTATCGGGGTGACCTTCGGTTCATATTGGCTTGAGGTACCCATACGATATGGCCCAGTTTCGGGGCGTGTCACTATCCTCCTTTCCGATTCTGTGGTCAGCTTTATCGTGGTTATTGTGACATGGGAAGGAATCAATATTTTAGTTATGGTCACCATGGGCATATACAGAAGAACTATCCCACGGGTAGAGTAGTCACGGGGGCTAATAAGGTCCCAATACCATTTTTTTTATCTCCTAGACCAAAAGGTGCTACTTCTCATTCCAACACTGGTCGGAATTGACTCTATGCTCTTTCTACCCGCCAGGAGTTTGAGGTATCTCCTGATGTTCTCACTTTTATGTTAAAGCTTTTCTCTTACAATATATACTATCTTCTTGATCTGTGGTCTACTCTTTCTTATGTGACCCTTTATATGCCTATTTATTTTTGTTTTGGTCCCAAGAGTATCTCCGATCCTTTCTCCGTGTCTACCCCGGTGGGTGATTCTATTGTGGATAGAAAGATTTATAGGGGTTGCGTGGTATCTATCTTTGGCAGGGAGACGTTGGTGGATTTGATAGAATTGGATGTGGTGGATTTTGATGTTATCCTGGGGATAGATTGGCTCTATTTGTGCTATGCTTCTCTAGATTGTCGGATCCATATGGTCAGCTTCTAATTCCCTAGTAAATCGATAATTGAATGGGCGAGGAGTTCCTTAGTGCCAAAAGAGAGATTTGTTTCGTATCTTAGAGCCTGGAAATTGATTTCCAAGAGGTGTCTTTATCATCTGGTTTGTGTTAGAGATTCTAGTTCAGAGGGTCCTACCTTATAATTCATCTCCGTGGTTAATGAGTTTCCTGAATTAGTTCCTAAAGATCTTTCTAGTATTCTTCCTGATAGAGAGATAGACTTTGGGATTGATCTTCTACCGGATACCCGTCCTATCTCTATCCCTTTGTATAGAATGGATCTGTCTGAGTTGAAGGAGCTGAAAGAGTAGTTAAAAGATCTTCTTGATAAGGTTTTCATTCATCCTAGCGTTTCTCAATAAGGTTCTTCTATTCTTTTCGTATGTTGGAAAGATGGGTCCCTTAGGATGTGTATAGACTATTGGCAGTTAAATAAGGTAACGGTAAAGAATAAGTACCCTCTCCTGAGGATTGATGACCTTTTTGACCAGTTTTAGGGTGCTAGATATTTCTCTAAGATTGATCTTTGGTCGGGTTATCATCAGTTGAAGATTAGGGAGGTGGATATCCCTATGACCATTTTTCATACCCGGTATAGTCATTATGAGTTTTTGGTTATATCATTTGGATTGACTAATGCTCCGACATATTTATGGATCTTATGAATCGACTATTCAGGCATTTCTTGGATTTTTTCATGATAGTGTTTATTGATGATATCTTAGTATATTCTAAGAGTGACGAGGATCATGCTAATCACCACCGAGTAGCGTTTTAGACTCTTAAAGATCAGCAATTATATGCCAAATTTTCGAAATGTGAGTTTTGGTTGAATGTTGTGAGCTTTCTGGGTTGTGTTATTTCCAACGAAGGGATCATGGTAAATCCACAAAAAGTTAAGGCGGTTAAGAAGTGGCCTAGACCCACGACTCCAACTGACATTAAGAGCTTCTTGGGCTTGGCCGGGTATTATAGGAGGATTGTAGAGAGCTTTTCTTCTATTGTTGTTCCATTGACTAAGTTGACTTAGAAAAAAATGAAGTTTATGTGGTCCGATACTTGTGAGGGTAGTTTTGAGAAGTTGAAAGATAAGTTGACTTCCGCGTAGTTTTGACCCTGCCCGATGGTACTGATGGTTTTGTGGTTTACTGTGATACGTCTCGAGTAGGACTACGCCGTGTCTTGATGCAACTGGGTAAGGTGGTAGCGTATGCTTCTAGACAGCTTAAGGATCAAAAAGAAATTATCCTGATCTTGATCTAGAGTTGGGGATATGGTGTTTGTGTTGAAGATTTGGCGTCACTACTTGTATGGAGTGCATGTTGATATCTATTCAGATTATAAGAGGTTGAAGTATGAGTTTATCTTGAAGGAATTGAATCTCAGGCAAAGGAGATGGCTTGAGTTGCTCAAGGACTATGATATGAGTCTTCATTATCACACAAGTAAAGCTAATGTGGTTGTTGATGCTCTTAGCAGGTTGTGATAGGTAGCTTGTCTCATATGAATAAGGAGGTGTGAGGATTGGTAAAGGATATTCACCGATTGGCTAATCTTGGAATTCGGCTTTTGAACTCCGAGGATGGAGGGGTAATTATTCAAGAAGTGGTTAAATCATCTCTTGGTGTTGAGATGAATGAAAAACAGGTTTTGAATCCTATCTTGATGCAGATTAAGATTGATCTGGGTCAACAAAAGGTTATGGCTTTTGAGATTGGGGGTGATGGTATCTTAAGGAACCAAGGTAGCTTATGTGTTCTGGATGCTTATGGGCTGCGAGAAAGAATTTTGACTGAGGCTCATGAGTCGAGGTACACAGTTCATCCTGGTTCGATGAAGATGTATGACAGCGCCCAAGCACAGACGCAAGTGTACGTGGTCTACCAAGTAACATAGTGGCCTTCAAGAAAGCCGAACATCGATCACATGGGGACTTGTTCCAACAACTATTTGATTTCAGTTCACAATTTAGATCAATCTAGTACAAGCGTAACCAAACAAGAGTTTTGAATATTAACTAAAGTAAAGAAAGCAATGCATAAAATAAAGACTTGAGACAATCAATAAGAGAAAGCCCATGGTTAAAGCATTTCGAACAATCATACTATGTTATTGAACTTCATTCATTAACTTACTCATCTTGGTTGTCGATTCGTAGGGTTAATTGCATGATTATGGTCTCCCGACCTCTAACTGGTTACCTAATTTGGACATTACAACTACATCATTGAGAGAGGATGTAATAATCCAATTACGTTCTTTAAGCTATCCTCTTACATGTGAATCAAGTAAGGCTTCTAGATACATTTTTGTCCTAGATGCTAATTCGAATTCCTTATTTCATAAAAGAATAAGAACACCTACTTTGTTCATCTCCACGTTCTATCTCCGTATTCCCTCTCCCGAGATCACAAAGTTGACAGTATATGTATTCTAAGGGTGATCAATCCTCAAAATAATTAAAACAAGGATAAACAAGCAACCAAATATGTTAAGCAAATTAAATGAAATTAATCTAAAACAATAGTCATCATGATCTTGCCTTTAACCCCAAAAAGGGGGCATTTAGCCACTAATAGTCATAATCATCATCCAAGTATTTGAATTCATGATCAAATCTATTAAAAAACTAAAACAAAGGGTAATTAAACCTAATTTTCATGTGCAACCACTTCCTCTCCAGTCCTAAGACGTCCAAAGATATTTTAATTGATCTCACGTGTTCTTTTTATAGCTGGGCAAAAATTATCCCATTTTTGTACTTCACCGCATCGCGGTATGTCCTCGTCGTATAAGACTGCGATACAGCATAATTGCATTGAGCTACTGAAAATAGACAATCAATGATTACTCCTTTTCTACGACGCGCCACCATGGTCATCGCTATTTGCACCGCGAAACACCTCTAATTGTGATGAGCTCCCAGGCGTCCTCTTCTCGTCACATTGTGTCCTATGCTTTCGTAAATCACTCCAAGCTTTTGTGTGATGTTTTCACTTGATTTGAAGCTTGTATATTCTTCATGTATCATCATAATCAACTCACCAAGCCACCTATAACATTACACACCCCGAATTAAAGCTCTAAACAACACAACATTCAAGACGATGAACTAGTAACTCAAGTTAGAACACTTATTTTCTCGTCTAGACTTTAAATGCTCAATTTGAACCTAAACGCATGTGAAAACATCTTTAAACATTGTAAACACATACTTGAACACTTAGATGCACGTTTATGTCATTATTAACACGTAAAACATATGAATTGTCCTCATAACAAGGCTTATTAAGTTAGGATAACCACACTAGAGTGCATAAATACACCCAACATCACCACCCCACACTTAAAGCCTTGTTCGTCCTCGAACAACTCTTAACTATGAACATCATAAGCTGCGGAGACTCTATACTTCTACTACAAGCAAGAAATTTAAGCTAGTACTACACTGACTACAAAAGATGCAAGTTTCTACACTAATCATGTTATATACAAAATTGAAAGATGACAAGCACTACTCCAAAACATCCTGGCCTCAAGAATTGACTCACCAAGTTTGCAAACTCATGCTAATTACTCAATAAAATACATCATTATAAATCACCCATATTCATCAAACATGTGCCCTCACAACAAGAGAGTTACCCATAATCACTCACATAAAAGCAATTTATAACATAATGGGTACAAAAATCAAATTTCGCTCACTCTCACAAAGAATTTAAAAGTTACACATAATTAACCATAGGCTTGCCCTTAGTGTAGCACTCCACTAATATCAAAATGCAAAGCTTAGGATCAAATAGGTCTTTTCGGGTTGTAATGTAGGCTAAGGGCCGGGTAGGAACTATGTTGGCTGAATAGTGACTATCTTCCCTAAGAGCTTTAATACACTACATTATGCAATTAAAACCAATCTCCAACAACCAAATCACACCATTTTTGTTTACTTCATTTTTTTATTTTCACCCCATCTCATTAAGATCATTTACATACACTATGGTGGGAGTATTCTATGCACAACTTATTCAATTTGAATAAATTTTTATTCTTATAATTACTCAATTCCCCACCACAACACTCTGATTGGCCAAAAACTAAACCTATAAGGCCAAAGGACACTCCTGAGTCAAACGATATGCCAATTTGCCCATGTTAGTCGAGTTTTGGCTCAAGGCAGCCGCAACCACATTAGCCTTGCCCGGATGATAGAGAATAGTAAGATCACAATCCTTAAGCCACTAAGCCAATGGTGCTAACTTATATTAAGATCTCATTAGGTGAAGAAATACTGAAGGCTACGATGATCTGAGAAAATCTCATAGCGGACTCCATACACGAGTACTTTTACAACTTCAAAGCAAAAACAACCGTGCACAACTCCAAATCATAGGTAGGGTAACTCCTCTCATAGGGTTACAACTGATGAGAAGCATATGTAATAACCTTATCCTCCTGTATTAACACAACACCTAACCCAACTCCAGAAATATCACAAACAATGGTAAATCCCATGCCTGAGTCACATGTGTTATTGTACTTATTTCATCCTCTCATGATTATGATGATTTTCTTTGAGCTATCCTAGGACCCCTCCTTAGACTGGGGGTCCTGAGCAGCAATATATGAAGTAGACTCAGACTCTGTCTTCTCCTTCTTCTCATTATCATCAGGTGGAAGAGTGTATGGTAGTGACATCCTGGATAAATTTATCCTTGGTTGGGCTGTAGCTGCTAAGCAGCCTGGATAGTCTGTCCTCTCGTGACTCTATATGTCACCTCAACTGCAGAGTCTCTACATCGCTGCCTTAGGTACTCCTCCACTGAACTACTAGGCTCGAGATACTCTGCCAATATCCTCAAAGTGCTGTTCTTCATCTTCTTCATAGCTTTAGGTGCCATATGTACCTAAAAAATAGTTGTTAGTTTCCAACAAAAGTGAGAGATAGCAAAAATTGAAGAAAAACTCAAAATTTGAAAAGTTTGAATTTTTCCTCAATTTTCACACCTCTATAACCTATATGAAATCCCAACAAGTCCAATGTACACACACATATCATGAATCACAGCTTTAAAAGTAAAATAACATGCTCAACTAGTGGTATTACTTTTAATCAATCAAGTTCAACTTCTTGTTGCGGCCTAACTTTAGATTTTACTTCAAAACAAGGCCCTACATTATGATTTTAGGCTACTTCATGGATCCTACATAACATGATATATTCTATATATTTTGAAATGGAATACAGGTATCAACTTATTTAAACAATAGATAGATCAATACATAGCCATTAGGAGCTGAGAAAATTACCTCTTTTGTGAAGAATCAAAAGTGAATAATGAAGAAGTCAAGTAAACCACATTTTAAATGTGCTTTTAGCGTATTGGAAAAATTTGGTATCTAAAATAAGTGTCAATTTAGCCTTTACTGAAGTGTTGGGTTAGTTTGTGTTTTAAGTAGGAAGTTTGAATTCAAAGAGAAAAGTGAAGTTTTGAGGATTTGAATGAGTTAGAACGGGGTTAAGGTTGTTTAAATATAGGTGGGGGGGGGGGGCTATTTTAGGTTATATATAATTATTGGTGGGCCCAAAATTTAAATTAAAATTTGGGGCCACAAATAGCCTACCCATGACAACTACCTGTGGCATGCACCAACGGTCAGGCTGTAGGTGCAGGTGCCACCTATGGGCAGAAGGAGTTAGATGCATGTGCCAGGCCAAAAATTTTGGCTCACTTTCCTGCAATCCAAACTTGGCATTTTGATTTTTTTTTCAGATACTTATGGTCCGGTAACCTAAGTTTGAGGTCCCAAAAGTAAAAATAGATGTCAAAGTCCATAACTTTCTATTTTTTATCCTCAAAATTTTAACTTTTCAACTTACTACTCAACTTATTGTGTGGGACTTGTGATCATGATGGGTTGATCACACAACCCACTTACCTGGAAATTGATAAATGTAGCAATTTTTACCATATTCTGGGTAAGTCCAAGAGTTAAAAACCTATAAAATAAAAAACAACAAAAACATGAACACCAATAATAGTGGGTTGCCTCACACTCAGTGGTTGATTTAACGTCGTGGCATGACGTGACTGTGTTGGTTAGTCAGACTTCACCAACAAGCCCATGGAATGCCTCCCATAAAACTCTTGATTTAATGTTGTGGCATGATGTGGGTATCTTGACTACTCATAATTCATCAAGATACCCATAGGAATATCCTCCTGTGTCATCAATACAACCAATCACCAACACTACTCTCATGTCAGTTAGCTATTTTATTGACTTTCGGATGTTGAATGTAGCCTCCTCACTGTTGACTCTGAACTTTATGTCACCTTTCTTTATGTCAACCATAGCTCTACCTGTGGCCATAAATGGTCTTCCCAATATAATGAATATCTAGGTGTCAACCTCACAGTCCAGGATGACAAAGTCAATCATAAAGATGAAGTTGTCTTCCCTCACGATAAAATCAATAGAGATTACCATAGGCTTTTTTACTGTGCGGTCAACCAACAATAGCTGCATAAAAGTCAATTTCAGAGCTTTCAAGCCCAACTGCTTAAATACGGCCAATGACATTAAATTAATACTTGGTCCCAGGTTATGCAAGGCCCTGGTAAATTAGGAAGACCCAATAGTGCATGGTATAGTGAATGCATCAGTATCATAATTTTTCTGTGCCAAAGACCTAGTCATGACTGTACTACAGTTATGCATACCATCAACATCCTCAAATATAACTCCTTTTTCCCTTGTGACCAATTATTTTATGAACCTGGCGTATCCAGGCATCTGCTCAAACGCCTCAAGAAGAGGTATGTTTAAGCTCAATTCTTTCAGCATATTAATGAATTGCTTAAACTTACCTTTCTTTTTCTTTTGCTTTAATCTCTGAGGAAAAAGTAGGGGTGGTCTCGGAATCTGTCTGATTTCTTGCTCAATTATCAGACCCTTACCTTTCTGTTTAGCAACTTTACCTTTATTACTTGTTACCTTCTCAGACTCAACAGCAGGTGTCTTATCATCAGTAGCTTATGAAGTAGGTTGTGGGGATCCATAGTAGTGGTACCACTCCTTATGGTAATAGGAAGTACATGACCATTATTTTTTTGGATATTGGACCGTGTTGCTCAAAAGGGTACCTGGCTACCTTTGGTTCAGAGTTACTGATATCTTCCCAAACTAGTGCTCCAACTGCTTGATAATAGTGACATATGACTCGACCTTCTGAGTCAATCCTAAAATATCAGCCTTAATCTCCTTAAGTTTGATATCTTGATTTTCTTGACCCTTCGCCAGCTTAGCCAGCATATTTTCATTTTGGATTTTGCATCTCATCTGCCAAGTGGAATGTACCTATATCGCTTCTCTCTGTAGTCATCATTCTTCCTCCAGTCACCATATCACTCTCTACTATAGTTTGTGTATCTGTCATACTAGATTCGATCTTAGTTCCCTTGCCGTTGGGCTTAGAAACCCGTTAATTGACGATCTAAATAATATGCTTTAGAAGCTGACCCCCGCGCTGCTACTGCATTTACCTTCTCTAAAGTCGCTGCTACAAGATACTTTGCTAGTACCTTAACATCAGTTCTTAGCAATGTAATCTCTTATGATACTGTGTCATCAACTACTTTTTAGTCACATGAGGCACTAATATCATAAGTGCCAAATCCCTCCTCAACGTCCAAAGTTTACCAACGTTGGTTAATGATTGAGATTTGATCTAACATCTTCGTAGCTACTTCCCAGCGTAGTCTCATAAAATTTTCTCTAGATATGGTGTCTGCCATGGCTCTAGAGCTGATGGTCAAGGCTTGGTAGAATATCTCTAATAACCTCGTCCCTGATAACCGATGATTGGGCACCAAACTCAGCTTTTTCTTAAACCTGAACCATGCCCCGTACATAGATTCTGATTGCAGCTGCCTGAAATTATAAATCTCGTCCTTAAGCTACAACATCCTAGATGGAGAGAAGAACCTATTCAAGAATTTCTTGCGCAAATTATTCCATGTAGTGATAGAGCCTCTTGGCAGTTACCCTAACCATAAAGATGTTTCTCCTTTAAGTAAGAAGGGGAATAGCCTCAGTTCAAGTGCTTTCTGATTCACCCCTAGATTTGTATATGAACTACAGATCCTGAGCAAATTGGTAAGGTATAAGTTTGCATCATCGGCAGGGAGACCTACAAACACACCCTTCAAATTTAAGAGTTGGATCATTGTGCTCGTGATGTCAAATTTGATGTTTGTGGTTAAAATAGAAAGAACTATGGCTCCAGTCTCTAACATCTCAACATATCCTAAGTCTTCTTCATTATCTATATATTGCTGTACATGCTGGGATTACTTTAACACGGGAACCTCTCGCTCTTTTCTGATTCCCACCGAGTGCTGCTCGACGGTCTGTTCTTTGTCTCTGCTCAGCTAGCTCTTCCACCCTAGCTACCCGTTGAGCTTCTTTCATTGCCCTTCTATCGACTTTAGCTTGATCTAATAGCTTACCAGTATTTTGATCAACAATATACTATACTCCTTCGGGAGGAGGGTGAGGTACAATATCATGAACCCCTTTAGGAAGTTCATCTCTTTTCTGCTCTAACATCCTACCAGATATTTGTAGGATCCTCTCTAAATTTAGTATGTGGTAAATCCTACCAGGGTTTCCACAACCCTAGCTGTAGGTTTTAGCCACTCATGCCTGTGAAGAAATCAGTAACATTCATAATTGAAACATGTATGAAATCACAATAACAAGAAGTGTAAAATCCCACAACCATAACAGAATAAATGAACCAAAGTCAATATAAGCGAATCCCAAAATCAAAATCGAATCTTGGAATTAAAATATGTTTGTGAGTGTCAAAAGTGCGTTACTCCTAAAAAACACATAAAAGGATATTTACAGTACATGAGGAAACCCTAAAACCAAAGCCCGAACAAAATAGGAGAAAACCAGGTAGGTGGCCACATGTGGTCTTACCTACGCTCTGTCCTTGGGCGCAGGTAGTACCTACGGTCTGGATAATAGGAGCAGGTAATGTGCGTAGGTTGCAGATGAAAAAATCTTACTAGTTTAGCTTTCGAGATTTTGGACTTCTGGTACTTGTTTTGCGTACCTACGGTCTGTAGGTCCTACTTGCGGTTCATATATTGACTTAGTAAGTAGCGGGAGTCAACTGTTCAACTTTTTTTTAATTCTCAAACATGCTTTGATCACGATCAAGTGGGAAAGTGTCCCGAACATCCATAATTTCTCTGAAAGTAGCCAAAAACACCTTTTTCACCTTTTCTGTGAACTTTACGTCCAAAATATGATTTTCTGTAAAAATACCCAAAATTCATCATATCTAACAATATAACCTCAGAAAACTGCATATTTTCCTTGTTTTAATCATTGAAAGTGCTATATTTCTATAGCACATTAGACAATATCACCAATATCTATTAGTTTGCATGCCTTCTCATGAAGGAAAGTCCCAAGACACCATAATTTCTATCATGTAACAAGGGAAAAATGTGAAAACACTCACTCTCAAAAAGAATTTTTCAATGTAAACAAGTGTCATGCCATATGCTTTCCCTTATTTTCGATCGCTACTAACTCAAAAATGCTTGGTTGGAGATCTCAAACTTTTTGTGCTTGTAATGTAGGCTTGGGGAAGGGTAGGATAAACAATTGGGATAAAAGTGACTACACTCTCCTTTAACTCCACATTATGCATAACTAGATCCAACTTTGGGTCATGGGCCACTTCATTTATTCGTAACTCACAAATGATCCTACTTTTACTACTTTGGTTCATCTATCTTTTGAAAGCATTTTGTTCTCAATTCTTTCCTTTGTGCGATCTCATACTTTTCTTTCTTTTGTTGATACCTTTCTTTTTCTCATTCATTTGTCCTCATTTCTTAGTTTTGAGGCACGCGCTTACAATACTATGGCCTAAGATCACCTCTTTCGAGATTCACCACCCCCAACCTAAGATTTTAGCCTTAAGTTACACTTTTAAGTTCAAGGAGGGTGGGGTTCAAAAGAAGGGTAAAGTTCAAGTGGTTCAAGGTTTGTAATGTGATTTCCAAAGAAAGTTTCAAAGGCTCAAAAAGGGGTAACTAGGGATACTATTCATGCATGGGTAGGATTTTTAGGTTAAACTAGTTTTCTATGTTCACAAAGAAAGCCTAAGATCATTTCACCAACCACGCGCAATCAGGATTAGCATAGAAAGACCAATGGGGAAAGTTCTAGATGACACAAATAAGCATGAAAATCAATCAACTAAGCTCCCTGCACATGGAATGATAACTTTTCTAGCAGGATCAATTGCATTTCATACTAGAGACAAAAGTAGTTATTTACCACATACTACCACTAAAGAATTTGGAGTCACAAAAAGAGGTAAAGCATTGTTACAAAATCATTGAAGTCCATGCCCTTGATTTACACAAAAAAAGTTAGATGAATGGGGGGGGGTGCTAGTTTTTCATTTCACCACGCAAGAGTAGCTATCATTAGCAGCAAATCAAAGCGTTATCTCATATTCGACTCTCGCAATGGTAGACCTTATGGCTACTTAGACTTTACCATAGGATTAATGACAATTCCAAAGCTATAATTCCATAGGTACTTAGACTTCCCCTACATTTATAGTTCAAAACCCCAAACACGATGATTTTCCATTAAGAATGTCATCACTCAGCCTATCATAGGGAATGGTTCATCCAACATCAATATCCACAAAGAAAAATAAAAACTAGAAATGAAAAACAAAAGTGATTAATCCACTAATCATAAGCACCATTAGAATTTCCAATATTAAAACCCAAATCAAATCATCCATAACAATTAAAAACACATAATCCAAATAAAACACAAAGCATTCGAATGAGCATCTCAATAATACAGATTTAAGCATCAATTATGAACTAAATACATAGATGGACAACCCCAACTAAAGAGCTTGTAGTGTCCTCACTGCATATCATGAAAGCATAAAAAGAGGTCAAGGGGCTCCCTAAGACCAAATTAAGTACTGTAATCACTCTCCATCTCCTCCTCCTCATCATTAGACTTTGGCTAATCATTATCTGACCATATAGCTGGGACCTCATCACCAAAATCTACTCTTGGGGAAGGAAGTCTCTCTCTAGGCTTCAAGACTTCTACAAGCCCTTCACCCTTTCCCATATGTAGGTAAAATATTTGTTTTTTTTCTTCTCCCTTCTCTTTATTTTTCATGAGATTCCCATATCTTTTGATACGACCGTGAAAAGAAAGAATAGGCCCACTCAAGTCTAGAAATGGTGGCCCTCTGCTCTTTCTGATCCGTTAGAAACCTCTTATAGTTAGTCTGTGCAATATAGGAGTGGAGAGCAGTGGACGGCTCTTCTGGAACCATGGGTAACCTAGATACAAGCTTTTGAACTACTCATATCTCACTCGAGAGATCCTCAAATGGCCCTGCTGCGTATAACCTACAAGATTCGCTATTATTATCCACCAACTTACCTAAGTCGATCTTCTTCTTTTTGCCATTTGAAAGAGCACCCTTGCCACGTATCTTCAATGGATGTCTTCTAGGATATCTAATTATCCTCTGGGTACCCCTCAAACTCAGCCCTCTTTCATAACTCTATGATCAAAGATGGGAACATGAGCATTAGGCCGCTTTTGTTCTTGAAGTGTCTAATCTTAGAAAACACAAATTGACCAACATTGAAGGGAATGTTGTACAAGAGGCAAGCCACCATATTAGCTCTCATAAATGGTATATAAGTCATATTGGTGGATAGAGAACCACAACTATAGATGACAGTCAACGAGATCCGAGCCTCGACCGTGAACTCATTTAATATTATCCTAGTTTTTGTGGCGGTCCATGGAACTTCCCTTCCTGGGCATACTTTCTCAACCAACCAACTTCCCGAGGCATAATCCTTGACTTCACAATCTCTCATGTCAATATTTGGAAACCCACATACATTATTGATCTGTTCGGTGTCGAAACAAACTTCCTTACCCCAAATCCTCATAACTAGGTTGGAGTTTGACACTACACTGAGATTTGCGTAGAATTCTATAACCTAATACTCATTTTCCCAACATGGATCTGGGGAAAAACACCTCCATCCAGTGGCCACCAGTCTCTCATGAAAGCGTGGAACTTCTCAGGTATATTTCTAAAAATATACCCCGCTTAGGGTGTAACTTCCTCCTGGCAAGGTCCTCATAATAAACTATCTAACACTAGTGGGCAAGGAATCGAATCTAATCATAATCTGCCATCTTTAGCATAAAAGACCTGAAAACAACACAAAGCATTAACAATCAATATCATAATGTGAAAATAATGCTTGTGACTTAGTTAAGATAAAGAAATGATTCTTGGGTCAAATTTGGGCTTAAAATGAAGATTTAGGAGTTTGGACAGTCCTGTCAGACAAGTCTCAGATATCGCGATCGTACTTCACTAGGTGTTGCGATTGCGACACCTAAGAGGCCTTCCAAATAGGCATCATATCTTGCAATCACAATTCCTACACACTAAATTATGCCCTTTAAACATGAAAAACTATCAAGGAACTCATTTGGGAATTTTACTAAACATTTGGTAAACACCTATATTTCATCCTAATTTTGAATAATTTTGGGTACTCAATACTTTCCCAATGATGTGCACACCAAAAACAACAACCACCATACCACACAATATCACTTTAGACACAAATTAAGCACATAATTCACAAATATAGGCCATTGTCCTAAACATGCATTCTAAGTCCTAAATTTAAGCATAAAAGAAGAGATTCGAAGGACATACCAAATACTTGAATGAAAATAGGTATGACTAGCACCTTAGAGACTCTTCACAATGCTGAAAACTTACAGATTTTTGGGTATTTGAAGGGAGTTAAGTATTGGAATCATTTTGAAGATCGTTCCTATTTTAAAGCTACCATATATGCAATTGTGATTCAACCATCATGATCACAATCACACAGGAACTGTGATAGCAATCAGCTTATACAATTCAGAACCTAATGTTTAGCTTGGGCATACCTGGGTCTCAAACTATGATTGCGATCTGAGTGTCGTGATTGCAACACCTGAGACCAGATTTATATCCCTTATTTCACAGTTGTTCTACCTCCGCTCAATTACACTTTGCCTATTACCTTTCAATTTCTCAAATGCACCTTAGAGTGCCACAATTGCATGGATTAATCAAAACAAAACCAAAAACTATTCTAATAATCATAATTCAAAGAATATGGACCAACCTAAGGAAATGATGGGTTGTCTCCCATCTATGGCCTAATTTAACATCACAGAACAATGTCTAGCTATCATTAAGTTGGATCCTTGGGGTGAGGTGATCCAAGATCTATTTCCCCATCAATCACAAACACTACATGTAACTCTATTGGTTGTTTTTTAGTTTTGTACACATGGAAAGAGACTTTATTATCATGTACCCAAAACTTTATCTCTCCATACTCCATATCAACTAGAAATCTTTCAGTTGCTAAAAATGGTCTCCCAAGTATGATTGGTATCTCATGATCGATTCCACCATCGAGGACTACAAAATCTACAAGAAGGATGAACCAGTCAACCTTAACCAACATATGATACAATATGTCCACCAATTTTTTAATTGAACGGTCCGCCATCAAGAGTCTCATGGTGGTGGGTGTAGAGGCACCCAACCCTAGCCTTTGATAGATAACATATGGCATCAAGTTGATACTAGCTCCAAGATCACACAATCACTTTTCAAATTTTTGTGTCCCTATGGTGCAAGGAATTATAAATGCACCCGGTTCTTTTTTTTTTCTCTGCCATGGAATTTGACATGATAACACTAAAAGTATGAGTCACTTTAATAGTTTTGCTATCCACAAGTCACTTTTTTAACATCAAGTTCTTCATCAACTTATCATACCTCAAAATCTCTTAAAGATCTTCTAACAATTGAATATTAATTGAGAGGAATCTCTTGAAGAGATTGTAACAATGGAATATTAATCGACAGGTTGCTAAGTTTTGCAAGGAACTTCTTGAACTTGGCATTGTCATATTTCTTCTTTAACCTTTATGGAAAGAGTGGAGAAATTTTCATTGGGAGAAACGGAACACTTTGAGGTTCGTCCACCTTTTGCTCATCATCATCAATCACTTTAGGAGTTTTCTCCTTATCACTTTTATTTTCAACTATCATTGGTTCCTTATTACCCACTTCATGAGATGTTGGAGCACCGTCACTTGGTTTTCAAACTATTTTCTCTTTGTACTTTCTTGTTCATCAAGTGACTTTTCATCAACCTAAACCACATATTCACCTAGATTTTACTACTTCTAGTTACGATTGCCATAACATGGGCATTATTTTTAAGAATGGCCATCATGTCACTAGGCATACCTCTTTTTTGGCCTAGCATTAAGTTTTGTTAAAATTTATCCCACTTGCATCTCTAATTACTTGATGGAAGCCAAATGAGATGTGACCATTTGGTTTAATTGAGAGAAGTCACTTTTCATCCCTCTTACCATTTTATCGGTACCTTCAACATTCATTAAAATCTAGGCAAGGATACCCTCGATTTTAACTTTTTATTTGGGTCCATCGAGCTTGATTCCTTGTCCTTAACATGATTATGAAGGGGAACATATCTATCATATCCTCTCTTCTTATCCCTCGAAACTCGATCTGTATCCCTCTCTCTATCACTCCAATCAAGATCCCAGTCTTTATTGGTCCAACCTTGATTCTTACCTTACTTTTGGTAGGAAAGGTAGGAAACCCTCCAAATGGTTTGCCAAGAACCTATCTCTTCATCGAGTACATTAGCTTTATATTCATCATAGCTTTTGGCACCTTGAGTGCAATGACATTAATCACTTTTGAAGGTGCTCCCATCATATATTTAATGAAGAGATTTAATAGGTTATCATCTTGACCATATTTTCATCCCTTTTCTCATCCTTCTTCATTTGATCCTTATTAACATAAGATGCAATGGGAGACCCTATGGTAACGTTAAAGTTCCAAGTGTGCCACCCTCTATTTTGTTTTTTAACTTGGTCGAGCAAAGTCGATGCAACTTTGTATGACAACTTGACAAAAGACCTTCCAGATGCGTTGTCAACAACAATTTTATTCAATTGTTCTAATACCCGATAAAATATTTTGAGAAGCATCTTCTTCGACACTTCATGGTTCAGGCATTGCATAATTTTTTTATTTAACCTTTCCCACTCCTCATATAAGGGTTCACCACTAAGTTGACAAAAATTTATGATTTCATCTCTTAGTTGGAGCATTCTAGATGGAGAGAAATATCTATCCAAAAAGGCCTCCGTAAGTTTGACCTAAGATGTAATAGAATCGGCAAGTAGAGATCTCAACGACAAAACTGCTTCCCCCATAAAAAAATGGGAAAAGCCTTAATTGAATAGACTCTTGAGTAATATGGGCAATATCAAATGGGGTGCATACCTCAATAAATTTTTTCATATGTAGGTTTGCATATTTGTGTGCTTGGCCCCCTAATAGACATTTCATTTGTAACATATGGAGCATCACACTAGTGACATGAAATATTTTATTTTCCTCGATCGGTAGGATGCGGATGGCACTCATATGCCTCATATTATGAAGATGATCCTTATCCTCGAGGTTTCCATCCAATGAGCTATCATTGCTCCCATTGTGGCTTATGGTGTCATAATTACTATGAAGATCACCTAACAAAAGAACAAAAACAACAAATTATATAAGCTAAAGTACCACGGTTAACCAAACACTGCACAAGTAAAAACTATGTTCCACTCCCTGGCAATGACACCATTTTTTATAACGCTCAATTTACACATCAAATTAAGTTCGGTGGACGTTGTCAATATATACCCAACAAGGATCGGGGTCAAATCCACGAGGAGTGTGAACTAGCTTTCAAAGCTTACGTATGTTAAGTGTTAACTATATATTAATCCATAGTGCAATATTTAAATAAAACATATAAGTAAATTGGGGACAGTTTGATTTGAAAATTTGTTGAACACAATGCAAAAATAAAACTAAAAATAGATTGAACAAGTGAAATGTATACAAATTAAGGGGAACCTTGGGGTTATGCTATCCTAGGAGGTGTAAATGCATGGGTAATCAAGAGTTAATCCAAGTTTTAGCTAAGGGTTTTGGTTAGGATAGGTTTATCATATTAGTGTTAACCTTTTGATAAAATACTAAATTTCACTCATGGATTCCTTCGAACACCTCATGAGCGTGACAAGATTACCAAACCAATACCTTAAGCTAGCATCCTTATTTCTAAGATGATGCTTATGAACATAACTAATTCAACTAACACCTTATTTCTAAGATGATGCTAAGAATTAAGATACTTCAAATTATTGTTCACTAATATCCCTCACCCACATCCCTCATTCAAGGATGATATAGGATCTTTAGGAAATTAGGGTTTTACTCTCTGTTCTTAATTCAAACATAGGACAAAAGTGAAACCCAAAACAATTAACTAAATATTTGGACTAACAATTAACATCCACGTAATAACCACCACCTATTTAAACATAACCCCAAGATATAAATTTAGCTACTCATGAAACTAAAGAGAAGAGATATACCTAAGTTGGCATTCAACTCATCCATTGAAAAGCAAAATAAGTAAAATCTCCAACTTCAAGTACAATCAACAAAGTTAAATTATTCTTAGGAACACTCCTCAATTTGCCTCTCACTCATAAACTTATTCTTATCTATCTAAATTAGAAAATTAACTAAAAAAATGTTAAAATCATTAAGGTTTTTTGCCTTCTGTATTTTGGGATTCAGCTTTATAAAATTCAAATTCTGCCCCTCAAATTTCTCGACTAGTCTCGATCGCCATGACTTGGTCACAATCGCAATTCCTGCAATCATAACAGTCAATCTGTGATCGCCATTGGCTGATTTTTTAACCTACTGTAATCGCGACCCTCAGAGTGCCATCACAATATCTGAGGGTTGTCTCTTGGTCGTCTTGCTTATTTTTTTTCCTTTTAGCTTTTTCTAAACACATTTTCATCAGATTTCCTGCAAATTAACAAAAGCTAGAAATTAATGCATTTAAATAAAGAATTTACCTTATTTACACAATTGATTCATTTTAGTGTGCAAGGATTTAGATATAAATGAGTGGAAAATTTTCCACTTATCATTATTATATATGTGTTGAGGCAACTAAAGGTGCATGAGTGCAATTACCCCACTCATAGCTTAAAGTTGATGGTAGTATTTGCGCTTAGGATTTAGAGGCATTATTTGAATGATTTTCGATGTGAGATCTTTATTGACCACCATAGTCTATAATATATTATGACCCATAAGGAGCTTAATTTAAGGAAGTATAGATAGATTGAGTTGCTGATTGATTATGATATCTATATTCCTTACCTTCTTGGTAAAACAAATGTGGTAGCAGATGTCTTGAGCCAGATAGCGGTAAGTATGGGTAGCTTACCCATCATTTAAATTTCTTAATAGCCATCACTTTGTTGCTAGTAGGTAGAGGCCGAGCATTAAAGACCTGTTAGATTTCTTTAGTAACTGCCTATTCTTGAGTGAAAGTAAGAGCAAGTTATAATTGATTTTATAGGTCGGTTGCCTCTCACTCCCCATGGTTTTGATAGCATTTTAGTCATCATGGATCAATTGACCAAATATGCATATTTTATCCCCGTTTGAGTTTCCTACAATGTCGAGAGATTAGCTCGTATTTACATTCAGGAGGTGGTGCGCTTCCATGGTGTACATGTATCCATGATTTTAGATTGAGGCTTTCAACTCACTTTTATCTTTTGGAAAACATTTCTAGAGGAATTGGGTACCCAGATTAACCTTGGCAGTGCATTTCACCTCAGGCTGATGGGCAGTCGGAGCAAACTATTCAGATCTTGGAGGACATGCTCCACGTTTTTCTATTGGATTTTAGGGGTTGGTGGGACCAGTTTCTACCTTTTGTGAAGTTTGCATATAATAAAAACTTTCATTCGAGTATTCAGATGACCCCATTTGAGGCATTGTATAGTAGGCAATGTCGATTTTCTATTGGTTGGTTTGATATTTCTAAGGCTAGGCCTCATGGAACATATTTTCTGTAAGACAACATAAAATTTCAATTATTTTATTTTGACCCTCTCGAATGTGTAATGTCAATTTTTGACTTGAATTATGATTAGGGATGTTAAAAGAGTGTTTTGAAAAAGTTTCAGAAATATTATAAGGGATGTGGGGTTATTTTGGGACCCTAAAGTAGTAGCCTCCACGATAGTGGCGTGCCATGGAGGTTAGCCTCTGGGATAAGAGCATGGGATGGAGGCTATCCTCTACGATAATGGCGTACCATGCTCCTATTTTAATTTTGTCCAGATTTTTTTTTCACTTGGGGTGAGAGGCTTTTGGTCTTTTTACCTCTTGTATGACTTTTAAACATACAATTGATCCTTTTCCTTCAGTTTTCAAAAATCAAATTCTATTCTTCTTCTCTCTAACTTAAAACCCAAGAAAGCTCAAGAATTTTACAAAGAATTCAACATCCAAGCTCCAAACATTGAATTCTCTTCAAATTGTTCTATATTTCAGGCATGTTGCTCATCCCTAACTTGTATTTTCACATTGTGGCATTTATTTAATCGATATTCATGTTTTTTAATTGTCGAGTTTGAAATTAGATTGAGGGATTTTTATTGTTATTACTTAAATTACTTGTCCCATGGTTTAAATGAATTATTTATGCTTTAATTGATGATTTTTGAGACTGAATTGATGCATTATTTTAATGGTTGGAATGGGGGACATGGATTTCCCCAAATTGATAGAATTTTTGCTTGACTACGACATTAACCTTGACCTTGGTTTTGAATGTGAATAATTGCATGGTTTAACTTGATTTTAGAACCCATTGCATTATGTTAAAGGATAAATGAATGAATATAGTTTTGGATGGCCTTGGTAGCCTGGTTTTGGATTTTAAATGGAACTTGGGAGTCGATTTGTTATATAGCCTGGTTTGGCATAATTGAATTATCTTGAAAGCATATTGGTATGACTATGCCATGATGCTAAGTGTCTTAATAAATGACTTTGGGGTTGATGATTTATTTATGTGCAAACTATTTTAATTTGGGCTTAAAGGAAATTGTGTAGCTTACTGTGAAGGTGTAGGTCCCGGAGGGATCAACACTGGAAACCACGTTTGCTGGTTGGAGGTTCATGGGATCATGTTCTTGGTGAACACATTATATATATCGGAGGGATAAAACACATAATAAAATCTACACGTCAAAAGAAATTCAATGACACCCATATTGCCTGTTTTTAAATCGAGGTCAAAACAGAACCCTAAAACAGGTTTTAGAAAAGAAAGGGTAAAATCAAAATTTTAGTTTATAAACATCTTACGCATGTTTAAAGGAATCCATATGAAAAAAACCTAATAACACAGGTTAAAAATGAGGTTTAAATTTAAGGAAACCCATTTTAGGCCTTTCGGGCCAAAATTTCCAAATTTCACTTTTGAAATCATGAATTAACGGGTTTTAGACGACAAGAAATGAAGTAAAATAATTGAAATAGTGATTTAGAGCTTACCCAAGCTCGAAAATAAAAAAAATATCCAAAATCCTCTCAACCCAAATCTCAAAGTCTCGAAAATGAAAGAAAAATTTAGAAAGGCATTTTTATATTTGACCCAACACAAACCACTAAAGCGGTCACCGCTTTAGCATGGGTAGACCACTAAAATAGTCTGGCCTACGAGGGTTAGCCTCTAAAGAGGTCCCCTACAGCTAAAGAGTTTAGGGTCTGCTTTAGCGGTACCTGATTGCCTAGTTGGGATCCGCTTTAGTGGCGTCTGGATCGCTAAAGCAGTTGCACCAGATTTTTGGTGCACCAGCAACTTTGCTAAAAATGCAAAGTTGGGGATCAAGCCCTCATAATTCATTTGGAATCCCGTGCAGGAAAATGAAATATGCTACTAGACTAAATTTGACGTTTCAAACTCAATGACGACATATAATTTTTGAAAAAAAGTTGTTTTCACAAAATTGATCCACAAGATCCAATTTCACAATTTTTTGAATCAAGGATCGAAATGAGATCTAAAAGCCATAGAATCAAACCAACCATGATACCAACCCAAAATCCATATTCCAGATCTATTGGAACTATCCATTTCTCTATCCGATGCACAAAATACCAAATTTTGATCGAAGTCAACTATAAGACCTTTTTAACCTTTATAAACCACAAACTCGCACAAATCATCTCGAATTGCAGTGGGAACCATGCCAACCATTTCCACACTTCAGAAACATCATATGGCAACCACGAGGAGGGGTAAAATGATCAAAATACATAAAAAAAAATAAAAAAGTCACAAAATTAGGTCCTTGCAATATCCACCACTAAAAATATAGTTCGTCCTTGAACTAAAGGAAAGAAAAATACCTGAATCAGCAAAAAGCTGGGGATAACAACTACGCATGTCAGACTCGGCCTCCTAAGTAGCCTCATATACAGGACGGTTTCTCAACTGGATCTTAACCATTAGAATATCCCTATGACATAGTTGCTTAACATCCCAAGCTAAAATGAAGACTGGCTCCTTAATGGAGGACTCTCATCTAATTGCACTTTGTCCCAACGAATTACAGGAGACTCATTCAAAATATAATGTTGTAGTATGGACACATAAAAAACTGGATGAACAACTGATAATCTAGGGGAAATTCTAACTCATAAGCTACATCCCCAAGAGTCTGCAGGATCACAAATGGCCCAATATACTTAGGGTTAAGCTTGCCCCTCTTCTTTAACCTCATCACGCTCTTCATGGATAAAATATGAATAAAGACTCGATCACCCACACTAAATCTCAAGGCACAAGGTCAATGATCTGCATAGTACATCTGCCTACTCTGAGCTACTCGAAGTATATCCTGAATGACCCGAACCCTATCTAAAGACTCATGAAGCAAGTCTATACCTCAAGGTCTAATCTAAAACATCAAACTAACCAACCAAAGAGCAACAATGGATACCATAAAAGGCCTTTTCAGGTGCCATCTTAATACTGAAATGGAAGCTATTATTATACGTAAACTCTGCCAATGAGAAATGTTGCGCCTACTAACCCTCAAAGTTCATAACACAAGCATAGAGAATATCCTTCAAAATCTGAATAGTCTACTCCAACTGACCATTGGTTTGGTTGTGAAAATTTGTGCTAAGATCAACCCAGGTACCCAACTCCTCTTGAAATGCCTTCTAAAAGTAAGAAGTAAAAACTGAACCTCTATATGAGATAATAGACACTGGTACATCATGGAGATGAACGATCTCATGAATATAGCCTCTATATAAGATTAAATAGACATTGGAACACCATGGAGATGAACTAAATATAGCTATGGGCCAGCCTCTCAACATTGGAGAAAACCTAAATGGTAAAGAAATGAGCAGATTTGGTCAATCGATCCATGATGACCCAAATACTGTCAAAACTGTGAGAAGTACGTGGCAACCCAGTCTCGAAGTTCATAGTGATCCAATCCTAATTCTATTTGGGAATGGGTGACCTCTGAAGCAAACCACCAGGACTCAAGTACTCGACCTTCACCTATTGGAAACACAGGCAACGAGCTACAAAATCTATTTCATCTTTCCTTATACCACCCACCAGTAGTGTAGTCTCAAATAAAGATATATCTTGGTCACTCTCGGATGAATTAAAATACTTAGAATAATGAGCCTCCTCCAAAATCGATCTTACCCAATCACCCACTCTTGGCATACAAACTCAGCCTACAATCCTCAAAATACCATCAGAGTCAAGTGAGACTTCCTTATCCTCGCCACTCAACACCTTGTCTCGAATCACTCTCAAGACAACATTATTAAACTTATGAGCCCAAATCTGCTCCATCAAGGAAGATCTAGCCTCCATAAATGCCAAAATACACCTACATGTCAAAATATCAAGCCTAACCATCTAGTTAACCAAAGACTAAACCTATAAATCTAAAGGCCTCTCCGAGGTCAAAAGATACGCCAAGCTACCCATACTAGTCAACTTCCAGCCAAGGCATCCGCAACCATATTAGCCTAGCCGAATGATTGAGAATAGTACTATCATAATCCTTAAGGAACTCAAGCTAACGACACTGCCTCATATTAGGATCTTGCTGAGTGAAGAATATTGAAGGCTAAGGTGATCCAAAAAGATCTCATAATGACTCCATACAAATAGTGCCTCCATACTTCAAAACAAATATAACTGTACATAACTCCAAATTATGGGTAATGTAATTCTCTCATGGGGCTTCAACTGATGAGAAATATATGAGATCACCTTACCCTCCTATATCTTCCCGAATCCTTACCCAATACCAGAAGCATCACGAAAGAGAATTAATTACACGCCCTCCTTTGCAAGGTCAAGATAGGAGATGAGGTCAATAAATCCTTAAGTTTTTGAAAGGTTGTCTCACAAACATCGAACCATTGAAAAGAAATCTTTTTTGGGTCAAATTGATGAAGGGAGCTGCAATAGATGAAAAACCCTCAACAAAGAGCCGAAAGTAGCCGGTAATCTAAAAAAACTCTAAATCTCAATAGAAGAAGTAGGCCTAGCCTAATCACGAATTGCTACAATCTTGATTGGATCGACCACAATACTATCCTTTGTTACAACATGACCCAAGAAAGAGACAGACTCCAACCAAAATTTGCACATGGGGAACAAGCATAAAACTTCTTATCTCTCAATCTCTGAAGTACAATCCATAAATGCTCTCATTATCCACCTCACTCTTGGAAGTAAACCAAAATATTATCTATAAATACAATGACAAAAGAGTTGAGATATGGTCGAAACACCTGATTCATCAACTCCATAAACGTGGCTAGGGCATTGGTCATGTCCATCGGTTGACCGATGGACATGACCAAAAACTTATAATGACCATCTTGAGTCTGAAAAGATGCCTTTGAAATATCCAAAGTGCTAATCCTCAACTAATGATACCGGAACCTCAAATCAATCTTTAAAAATATCGAAGCACCCTAAAGATGGTTAAAAAAGTTGTCAAAATAAGGAAGAGGGTACTTATTCTTAACCGCCACCTTATTCAACAATCGATAATCAATATGCATACCCATAGACTCACCTTTCTTCTTCATAAACAAGACACTGCACCCCAAGGTGATACACTAAGTCGGATAAATATATTATCCAATAATTTCTATGACTGATTTTTCAATTTCTTTAACTCGGCTGGGTCTATTCTATAAGGAGGAATAGAGATGGGATTGGTGTCCAACTCAATATCAATAGCAAAATCAGTATCATAATATGAAGGTATACCAAGCAAATTATAGGGAAGACATCTATGAACAAATAGACAATATGGATAAAATCTAAAAAAGGCAGTGAATCAACACTAGTATCGTGAATATGGGCTAAGTAAGAAAAATATCCCCTTTCTAACAAGTGATGAGACCGAAGAAAGGATATCACTCTATTAGGACCCAAATGAAGTGCACCCTTACAAGATATCCTTGGCATAATCGATGAAGCCAAAGTTATAATCCTATCAAAACAGTCTAGAACAACATGATAGGTAGCTAACCAATCCATACCCAAGATGACATTAAAATCTACCATATCTAGGATAATAACTACCCAAGTCTCACGGCCTGTGAAAGTCCCAACATGAGATCAATGCACCCGATCCATCACTAAGGAGTCTCCTACTGGGTAGATACACAAATAGGCATATCAAGAGGCTCACTAGTAGAATCAAAACCCAAAGCAAGATATGCAAATACATAGGAGAAAGTCAATCCCATATCAAATGACGTAGATGCATATCTAAAAGAAATGGGGACTATACCTAGGATAATAGCATCAGAAGCCTCTGCCACAAGTTTGGTGAGTATAACACAGTAATTTCCACGTATGCTACTTGACTAGGTAGCCCCATAACCACCACCACAGGCACTACTACCTCTGTCTCGCGTATCTCTAGTACCACCCTTAGGGTCACCCCTCACTGTTCATAGAGGAGTAGGCCTAAAAATATGATGGGGTTATCCTTGGCCAAATAGCCAAACTTATCACACACATAGCAATATCTATGGCCCAACTCAATTTAAAAAGGTATGACTAAGCTAGAATGACCACCCTGGGATGATGCCCGACCACTCGAAGCCACTAAATTAGAAGACCTACTCCCTTAACCCTACAAATTTACCTACACTGGTCTTTCATGGTACCTACGAGAACCTCTAAAATCACTGACTCAAGGGCGTGACCATAAAACTCGTCCTCACAACACACCCTCTTGGTGTCTTCCTAAGTAGATTAAAGAATAGTCTCAGTTATTTTTGCATAACCAACCTTACTCTGAAATGTAACCCCTGACACGACCATCTAGGCAGTAACCAACTTAAAAGTAGTATCCAATCCCTTCATGAACTTCTGAATCTTCTCAGATTTGGTGGCAATATTGCAATATAATATCTCCACAAGGCATGGACATATAACTCATACCTGAAAACAGTCATGGAGCCCTTTATTAGGTAATCAAACTCATCTCTCATCTAGTCCCTCAAACTGTATGGCACAAACCTATTCAAAAAGGCCTCAGTAAACTGATCCCAAGTCATCTCTAGGGAACTAAGAGGTTTGAAAATAACGAGTAACCTCTACTAATCTCTGGCTACATCCTTTAATTGGTAGGTAGTGTAAGAAACTCCATAAGACTCAAGCAATCCTAGGTTATGCAACTTCTCACAATAATCAGTTAAGAAGTGAAAGGCATCTTTACCCACAATATCACTAAACTTGGGTGGACCCAAGCGAGTAAATCTCTTAAACCTCTTTTGATCCTTAAAAGACATAATGGGACTCAAAGCAACAAGAGGCATAGTGAATCTGGCCGATTGTGATCCTACCTAAAGAGGCAACATAGATAAAGGTTGAACCCCTAGACTCAGAATACCATACTCGAATGCTGGCATAGAAGAAGGAATAGTACTTAGAGCTTGTAGAATACCTTAAGTTAATGTCAGTATTAATGAAGGGACCATACTTGGGACCAGATGAACACTATAAGAAGTCTCTGGTAGATGGGATATAACAGTTCGAGCTGGAGAAATACTAGATAAACTCAAAGATATACCCTCCAAATGAGCTAGAAAATCAATCAATACACCTTTCAAGACTGGGGTAATAGTCCTCTATAGAACCTGAGTAAGACCTACATCTTTAGGAAACTCAACCTCAGAGTCAGGGGAGATCCCCTAGTACTGCCTCTAGAAGGATAGATCCTCATGCCCATTCTCTACCTCGAGCCCATCCACGAACCTTACCTTGTCCCCTAAGCTAGGCTCACTCCTTAAATGCCATCTTAGTATCCCTAGCCTTACTAGATCTAGTCCTTACCTTAGTGCAGAAAAGACTGAAACTCAGTTTAGAGATAGAATATGGAAAAACTCGCATGATAAGAAACAAAATAAGGAAAATTTTCCTAAAGATATCTTATAGCATCTCGAAGATAGATACAGATCTGCATAACATTCCATGAGACTCTACCAGACACCATGTTCTTACTCTCATGAGACCAATGAACCAACCTAGATACTCTTATACCAATTTGTCATGACCCAAAAACTTATGTCAGGATGACACTTATCATGGAAACACCTTAACAAGTAAGTCAATCACCCAAACTGATATGTAATAGAAGATTATACATAATTCCCCAGGTGAGACTTCTAAAACAAAGTCAGACAATATAAGCACAAAAATAATAAAAGTCTGAATAATAATAGATATCGTAAACCATCCCAAAACCTGGAGTCATAATGTAAGAAAAATCTAAATATAATCTAAAATCTAAAATACAACTGAAAATCTAAAAAAAAAATGTAAGTCTATCTCTGAGTATAAAATAAGACATAAATTGGATGGGAGAAGGTATAAGGTCATCTCTAAAGGCGTAAAATAGACAAATACCTTGAAGTGTATAAATTTCCGCATGAACTCAGCTATTGCACGGTATACTCAGACTTGATTCTCCAATGAAAGGGCATAGTAGGGATGAGTACGGTCCACTTGTACCCAATTGGTGTCATAGGCCGACAGAGCAAATTAGAAAATAAGATACATAAAAACATACTATGAGCACTTCACCTGCAATCAGAAATGTCTCAAATGGTAGCTCACATCATCTCCACTAATAGTTTTAAATATAGCACATAAGCATAAAAATAGGTACGCAAAAGAACATGATAGATATGCATCGAATTAAGCACAAAAGTACAGCATTGAAGATGCATAATATATGAAATGTAGTGATGATGCGATATAGTTGAGGTTATCATGTAGATATATATACTAGTATATAATAATAAAGTTGAATATAGACTTGTTGATGTGGTACCTCTCAATGGCCTCTATTTGTGTTTTTTTCCTCTTTTTTTTGCCTTTTCTTCTTTTTTTTTTTGCTTTAAAAATAATACTAGAAGAGAAAATAAAAAGAACAAAATAATGTCTTGTTGTAATTTATTTTAGCAACAATTATGACATGTTATAGCAACAATCATAAAATCAAAAATAAATATATGTGAAAATGTTCTCTAAAGGCATAAAATAGACAAATACCTCGAAGTGTATAAATTTTCGCATGAACTCAGCTATTGCAGGGTACACTCGGACTTGAATCTCCACTGAAAGGGCATAGTAGGGATGAGTACGGTTCACTTGTACTCAGTTGGTGTCATAAGCAGACAGAGCAAATTAATAAATAAGATACATAAAAACATACTATGAGAAATGTCTCAAATGATAGCTCACATCATCTCCTCTAATAGTTTTAAATATAGCACATAAGCATAAAAATAGGTATGCAAAAGAACATGATAGATATGCATCGAATTAAGCACAAAAGTACAACATTGAAGATGCATAATATATGAAATGCAGTGATGATGCGATATAGTTGAGGTTATCATGCAGATAAATATACTAGTATATAACAATAAAGCTGAATATAGACTTGTTGATGTGGTACCTCTCAATGGCCTCTATTTGTGTTTTTTTTCCTCCTTTTTTGCCTTTTCTTCTTATTTTTTTTTCTTTAAAAATAATACTAGAAGAGAAGATAAAAAGAACAAAATAATGTCTTGTTGTAATTTATTTTAGCTACAATTATGACATGTTATAGCAGCAATCATAAAATGAGAAATAAATATATGTGAAAACGTGTACTAAGGAAGAGCAAGAGACATATGTATTGTTATTGAAATTATGAGAGCCGGGCAAGAGTCATGTTTGTTCGAATAACTATATAAAGAGACATGAAATAATTATATAAACAGACCCATGTAGTATTGCAGCTTGCAACATTTACTTTTACTTCTCCCATAATTAATTCAGTATTTTATATTTTTTCCTCATTATTATTAATCCAAAAGTTGGTGACAAATATCATGCTGGTTTGATTTGGAAAAGGGAAGATTTATCGATTTTAATCAATCTTTCTGATATACGTATTAATTTTAGCCTAAAAATTAGAATATTCTAAATTCTATTATGAAGATTTTCATTTTATCGTGAAAGATGTCTACCGTTCTTAGTAAAATAATTTCTACTCTGGTGAGAAACAATGAGTTGTATATTAAGATAAAAAATGGGTATTGAAAATATTGTGTAATATTTTATAGTGGGTTTGTTGCCTCACTAATAATACCGATATGATCCTAGGAATAAGATCACATAGTATCAACTTAAATCCCAAAATTAAAAGATCACACAAATTTGAAAAACACAATTTTTACATCTGTCGCAAATAATTATGTTTTCTTTAAATGATTGGTATGAACCAAACAAGTAAATACTCAACATAAAACCAAAAATTGTGAATTAATTATTTTACCTTGCTTATCAAAAGAGAAAAGTTTCTAAAAAACAATTGATACATATCAAGATATTTGTACCTTTCATTTTCTTAAGAGGAGAATTCGACAGTTTCTCTACCATTTTAGCTATTTTTCTCTTTGAATTTATAGGAGATAATTGTAGAGATGTTGAGATGGTAAGAGGATCACTTAATTAAGAAAAATTGATTATTTTAAATTTTTTAAGAAAACTAGGAGGAAAAAAGGGAAGCAAATCAGAATTAAGAGCCTAGAAGACCATTTACCTTTTTAGAATTTTTTTTAAAAAAATTACTCATTTTTAAATTGATTTTTACTATATTTGAAAATTCAAAAATTACTCTCTTAATTACACCTTTTTTCCTCATAATTATACCTGTATATCTTCTTCTCTAAACATTGACTATTATTTCTTGGAATTTAATAAGACACTGTTAAGAAGAGGATTACTGCATACCTAATAAATTTGTGCTTTCACTTTTCAATGTGCTTTTTTGTAATATATAAATCTGGAATATAGATTTTGTGATTTGAAGCTTTGTCTAGAATCATATTTATTTAATTTTTTGTAATTTTTTGGGCCTTTTTCCTATTTTTTAAAGGCTGAAATTTTCTCCCTTTCCCTATAATTAAAATAATTAATTTGTATTAAATTTGTTGATAAAAGTAATGAACTTTCCCCCTCCACCACGTCTTATCACTAAAATTGCTATAATTTCCTTTTGTTTTATTTAACGAGTTCAATTACACATTATGATTTACCATCCCATAATCATCTTATAAATAATATAGGTACAAATTCTCTTTTATATTATTCTCCTAATTATTTTCGTTAGATTTGTTCTTTTAAAATTCAATTAATTTTTTTACCAAGTTTATTATGATTAAAATTTCAGAAACCTTGATCTGTTTGGATTATCATTTGTTGAAGTTTTTGCCCTTTTTCAGTATTTGTTTGTTAATTATTTTATGTTGTCCATATATGAAAGATTCTTGTACATAAGGTGTCTTTGTTATAAAAAAAATTATTTAGTTGGATGGCTATTTTTTTTTTCTCCTTCTTTCTTTACTGTTTCCTAAAGGAAATATTTTGGTTTCGTGATTTAGCTTCATACCTTTTTACCCTTTGACACCATTATATATTAGAAAATACATTTGCACTTATATATATCAAAGATATGTATCGAAAAGGTGATGTGACATCTCTCTATCAACAAAAATTTTATGTGCATGATAAAAATCTAAAAAATTACTCAAATATTTGATGGGTTTTTGCTAGAGAACAATGCTTCTACCTCTAAGAAGAAATAAGTTGTGTAGACTAAAAATCACAAAATATTTTTACGTGTTACTGATTCATTAAGAATAAAGAAAGATAAAAGTACTTTTTTCTCTTTATATTCGTGTTTTCATTTTTTGTTGGATGTTATTACCAATTAACGTTTGAAAAGTGTTTTAAGGATAATATCTTTGGTTACTATTGTTGTATAAATTTTGATAAGAATGAATTGGCCACAAATAGTGAGTCTTTTAAATATAAACATTTCAATCTGTTATAAAATGAGAGAAAATAAGCAATAATATGAAATAAGCAAAGTAAATAAGAAAATGGAGGGATATGATATAGTTTTCTTTTTTTAAAAAAATTCTTTCATATATTTTATAAGTGAGGAATACAAAAGATTGTCATGACCCCATAGGGTCACCATGGATAGTCTGATGCCCAACAACGGGCATAAAACTTGGTCTAAACTAAAGAATGAGAAGTATGACCACATCCTAAACTGGAACACTATTCTCATCTTCAGTCTCTAGGGTATTTGGAAGAATAGGGACAGGAATGTCTTTGACAAGAAAAAGGATAAGACATCCTTTAAGCTTATTTATGGGTAAGTTGTCGAATACATCTACCTGGCTACCAAAAGGGATCACAGGATCTCCTATAAACCCATCAATATAAAATGGCACACCCCTATGGTGAACAACTACAAGCTCAACATGGATGGTGCATGCCTGGGAAATCCAGGTAAGGGGGCATTGGGGGAGTGATTTGCAATAGTACTGGGGGTGGGTCATGGGATTTTTCAAAGGTTTCCATAAAACCACCAACAATCATATGAAATTTACTGCCCTTAGGGAGGGCCTTAAGCTGGTTGAAGATTCTAAGATCACCCCTATCGAAATTAATGTTGATTCCTTAGAAGTTGTTCTTATGCTAGCAAAAGGTAACTCAATGTATAATGATATTGTCGATGATTGCAGGTCAACACTAAGAAGGTTAGACAACCCACAGGTGGTACATTTCTATAGGGAACAAAATAGAGTGGCAGATGCGATGGCTAAGCTGGGGGCGAACTCAGATATCCAACCGGGAACCATACTTTTTGAAGTTCCACCCATGTGTTCCCGGAATGCTGTATGGGCAGACATTGCAGGAACTTATTTTGTTAGAAGGATTAAAACCAACTTAGATCATTCCACAGAGGAATTGCTGACCTCTTTTGTACTGAACCCGGATTGATGTTGGGTTGTTTTTTAATTTTGAATGCAATGCCTTTTAACCAAAAAAAAATATTTAACTCATTAATTGAGATCAAGAATGAGGTGTAGAGTTATTCTATATACTCCTACGAATATGAGAGGTAAGAACAGTGGTAATTTATTTCTATAATTATACATATCCACTCTATAGTTTCATAGCATAGTCACATTTTGTTTTTCCATCTAATCATAATTTCATGTTATTTATAAGGTACTGTAATCCTTTTTATTTAATTAAGGTTGAATTATTTTTAGTATATTTAAATATATTTTTACTTTATATTGAAAATAAAAGATAGAGGAGCACGAAAAAAGATAAAGATATTGTAGAAGAAAGGAAATAGTTCTCTTTGCTGGTAAATGGGTTCCGCTAGAGTCCATTTGTCAATAAGATAATGTATTATACAAGTATGAGTTAGCATATCTCATACATGATGAAAATTTTTATTTTGTTATATATCAGTGTAATGTGAAAAATTTTAATATGGGTGAGGCTCACCTAACAATACTTGTGTGAGGCCACCTAATTTTTGACAAGTCTTTTAATGGGTCTCATTTTGTCCGCCGCCCTCTCCCCTTCATTTCTTCAAATTCTTCTTTTAGGTTGTCACGTTCTATTTTTTTCTAATAATGTTTTATTCTTTTTCTCTCCAACACGCCTTCTCCTCTTCAAATATTCTATATTCTATTTCAATAAAAACAAAGGATTCAAAGCAAGTCATTTTGAACATAAACTAGATTTTTAGAATTATCAAAATATAAATTACAAATCATCCTACATATTTGAGTACAATTACAAGATTTAAAAGAAATACTTATATAGTTAATTTGGTATCATTTAAATTTGTTTTTGCTTAAAATCAAAACCATAGCTAATTTTGCCAATTTTTAATATTAAAAATCTAATTCAAACCAAGACAAAAGAATTTCTTTGATTTTTATTTAGTCAATTTTTTGACTTTACACCGGTTACTGCAATATAAATTTTGCATGATCAGTTCATTGTTCGAGATTTATCTTTTTGAGGTTCTTTTGGAGCTTGACTCAATTTTTTTAATGTAAACTAAAAGATTTTGAAAATCTTTAAAGCTTTAAATTTGACTACTATTATTTATGCAGTTATTTAATACTAAGGGTAGAAATAATAATAGCAAAAAAAATTCTTGATTTCATAAATTAGATAAATAAACTGAAAAAACTTTTTTTAGTAGGAGCGTCAAATAATATGAAACAGTGGGCTACCTATTGTCTATATAAATAAACAAGTTTTGATTGTCATTAATAGTATTTACATAAATTATAATTTAAAATAATTTATAATCTAAATAAGTATAATTTTTAAAAAATTGACCTTAATTCATTTAATTACTTTGTATTTCCTGCATCAAAATATATGTATATAGTTATTATTACTTGCTATTTTCACTTGTATAAATAAATGTTAGAGTTTTGATTATTATTAATAAAATTAATTTTCCCATTTACTTCATTATAGAACATCATTAGTTTATATATTTAATTAGTATTTCTTATTTTTTGGCCCATAAGATAATGTTTATGAAAAAATTTTATTACATGAATTTAAAAAAATGAAAATACTATGATTCTTACAAAAGTAAAAGAACAAGAAGTTGATAATGAAAGGGTACAATAGACATTTTAAAGATTTAATTAGGATAAAGAGGAGAGTTTAATTATGCTCAAAGTTGAGTGAGGAATTTGATTTTTAAAGAAAAATTGGAGGATGAAAATGATTTTTACCCATTAGAAAAAGCACTAAAGAGCTGTAAAAAAATACAAGTGAAGAAAGAGAAACAATCGAGATAAAATAAAGATGCATTGTTAAACAAAAGAGAGAAAAAAACAAATATTAGTAGTGAACTGCAAATATGAAAATGACGGGGAGGAAAAGTGGGTTGGCAAAATGAGACTCATTAAAATACTTTGTCAAAAAATTAGGAGTATTTGACCAAAATCATCCCTCATGCTTCACCCCAATTTTCACTACATTCTTATAATATGTCAACCTAAAATATCCTTCAAGTTTCCATAAGTTGATCAAAATCGTCCCTCTATCAATATTGTCGTCTATAACTGACGAAACTTTTCTCTTGTCACATGACTTCTCTTTTTGTCACGACCCGAGCTAAGGCCCTGACCACGACGGACATACTTAACCACAAAGGCCCGAGAGATCCCTTAGCATACTATCATAAGATTATTCATATCAAATAAGTGCGAAAGATAAACTGAAACATGAAAAGCCTCATAATCAAATTTAATACATCATGTCATAACATATATATCTTATAAAATAATCAAGACCATTATGAAAACAGTTTACCATAATAAAGATCGAAACACATAGGCATTTATAGAAGGGGTTCAAATCATTCTTGTAAAGGTATAGACAACACTCTTTATTTTATTTCTGAGCTAGATGGTACACCCTACAATTCTAAAATTTATGGGTTATATGAAATCTGCCATTAACTCGTCGTACAAGCGCCCAACCCAAGTTTTTCGCAAGGATTGAATTTTCTACTATTTAACATGCCAAAAGCACATAGCAAGCATACAATTCATATTCAAGACATAATAAACTCGTCTGGCAACACACGATTTTCCGCCATGAGTTATCTAAGCTCGTGCCTTCTTTGGAGACTATCTATCTCTCTTAGAGCTCATATTTAGCCTCTTAAAATCATACTTCTTAGTTATAAAAATCTATCTCTTATTCTATTAAGGGCATATCATAACAAGGTATCGTCATACCTAGAATTGCAAGCCATGTCATATCATACCGTATTCTTAGCCCTTTTATCCAAAAACTTCTCAATATTGACCACCATAATTGATTCAAGTATTACAAAGAGTTCTCTTTCAAAAAGAACATACAAGTTAGGCAAAACAATTTACTTTCAAGACATAACTCTTAGGTGGTCATTTTTTTCATAATCCATTCAAGTTTTATGATAAACCAAAAGCATTTTGAAACTCATTAACTACTCTCTGAAAGTCATATAAGAAATCAGTACATAACTTAGTGAAAAAGCATTCGAAATATCAATATTTTTGTATTCATTTGAGAATCTACAACAATTGTCAATTACATAATCATTATCATAAAAATGGAGTTCATAATTCACTCATTCCAAACACTACAAGACACATAACGAATATTCACAAATCAAACCTCAATTTCATCAAAGACCCCACAGTAAATGCATATTACATCATGGAAAGTGGTTTTGTAATTCATACTTTTTAATTAATTTCAATGCCTTAATTCATACATATACGATACAGGGTTACTAAAACATCATACTTATGTCCATGAGAGTTAGGATAGTTCTACATGCCTTAAAATGTAGAGATCGTAGTGTAAAGTTTATCGTTAAGGCTTAGAATTCTCAAACCCTAGGTAGTATTCTCCTCTTCTGCTATTTAAATGATGGTTAGAAGATTTCTAAGATAAAAAATCATTCTTAAGAACCTAATCACATTCATAGAGGATTGGGAACGACTTAAGGGTGGGAAAAGACCTTAGTACCCTTAAAATATACTAAAAATGGATAATTTTTTATGCACAGACAGGGGATTCACGGCACCCCCACCACAAACTAGGAGGTTTACGGTGCGAATCCTAGGGAAAACCTGGAGGTTCATGGCATGGATCCTGACACAAACCTAAGGCAGTAGCTTATTGTGGGGGTATTCGTGGCGCAGGGCTACCGTAAAGTTTACATTTCACGACGCAAAGGTCTTTTCTAAGACTAAAGATGCTCCAAACCCATTCAAACCCAACCTTAGGTGGTTTATCTTTGATATTGGGGTCTTAAAGCCTCAGTTCATGCACTTTTTAAGATCATAAAGGATGGGGTGTTACACTTTTCCCTCGATTTTCTCTCAAAATATTTATTCCTGCCTTTTTTTAACAGAACAAAAAGGCACTTTTGAGAAGCTTGAAATAGGATTTCTAATTGGTGAACAGTTTCTTTTTGGGTGAAGCTTCTTCTATTGAATCAGTGATACAGGCCTAACTATAAGTCTTGATTCATTTTAGTTTTTTTGATTTGTTTTAGTTATGAAATTTACTTTTTATATTCTTCCTCTAAACTAAATGTGAAGCTAGAGATTAAGGCATAAAAAATACTCTACATCCTAGAATAGAAAGGAACATAAAGAAAGAACTGATAATTCAAAGGGAACCATAAAGAAAGAACTGATAATTCAAATAAAAACAGCTTATCTATTAAAGAAATGATATTTCATATGAAAATAGATTTTCTATTATTATATAACAAAAATTACTATGTTGACAGATTCAGAGTTCGGGAGTCAAGCAATATATAGTGATTTTGATAATGAATTCGATTATGATGAGTTTGAAGGTTCAGATTATAAAAGTAATATTTATTTGATCAAAATGTTAGTCCTTTTTTTGAAACGTTTTATGTCAATATCGATGGAAATACGAGAATAAATAATGATAGTGAAGAGTTTATTATCAAAGAGTTGCAAAAGAAGATGTAAAATAAAGATGGCAACTCAGATGGTGTTGTTTCCAGTGACATGGAAAGCTTGAACTGTAATAGCGATGCATCTAATGAAGATTTTAACTTTCTAAAGCATAATACCAAAACTGATGTTGCTAGTCCTATATTAGTATTAGGATAAGTATTTCAAAACAAAAAGAGTTTAAGAAAGTTGTAATTACTCATGGGGTTAAAAAAGAAAGGACAGTCGAGTGGATTAAGGATGATGCAAAAGAGAAAGGGAAAGATGTACGTATCATACCTCTTGTAAGTGGGTAATTTTAGCTTTAAAAATGCATCGGGATATAAATTTTCATATAAGGACTTACATCTCCAAGCATTCATGTTTTTGTTGGAATGTCAAGAATAAGAATGTTGCTTCTGGTTGGATTACAAAAAAATATGGCGATAGAATCAAATTAAACAGAGGTTTTAAGACATCAAAATTTAGAAGAAGTCAACAAATAGTTGCGAGTAGATTTATCTATATGTAAAGCAAGAAAAGCTTTAAAAATGGTTATTTCTATGATTGATTATAACTTACATGACCAGTTTAGCATATTGTGGAATTATATCAATGAGATTGTGTGATCTAATCCTAGAACATCACTTTACATGAAGTCATCACCGAATGAGACTCCTGACAATCCATCTAGATTCCAAAGGTTATATATTTTTTTTCAATGTATGAAGAGGGATTGAAAGCAGGTTGTAGGAAGATCATTAGTGTTGATGGTTGCTGGTTGAAAGATTCTATGTATGGAGCACAGTTGCTTTTTGTTGTTGGTTTAGATGACAATAATAATATCTTTCCTATAGCTTATGCCATTGTGGGAAAGGAGTGCAAGAATACATGGCAATGATTTTTGAACTATTTGATGATTTATCTTGAAATAGAAGAGCAATTACAATGGACTTTCGTGTCAGACAAGCAAAAATACCTTATAGAAGTTTTTTACGAAGTGTTATCAAATGTTTCTCACAGGTTTTTTGTGTGGTACTTGCACAATAGTTTTAACAAGGTGGGATTCCCTGGGCATGTGTTAAAAAATGCTTCTTGAAAAGCGGCTAGAGCAACAATTGTTGAGTCATAAAATATATATATGTTGAAGATATTTGAATGGACAAAGAGGTATACGAATAACTTTATGGTAAATTACCTAGTGAATGGTCCATATGCCATGACCCGATTTTCTCAAGTCATGATGGCGCCTACCATAACGTACCAGTAGGTAAGCGAATCCGTAGTCCGGAACGACTAGTAATGGACTACTCAATAATATAAGAAAAAGAATGTGAAATATATGAAATAAAGATCAATACATAGAAGAATCCCAAAATTTGGTGGTATCAGTACAAGAGCTTCTATTATAAAAAGAATACAAAAGTGAAATATCAAGAGAAATACACTGATACAACTTATTTCCGAATACAACTTAGAGACTAGTCTAATGCATAAGAGAGACATAAGTAATACTCTGAACGCCAGGAGCTCACTCTAAGTCTCTGAACCAGGGCTGCTCCGCATGATGCACACATTAACAGTGATAACCTGTACTATAATCTGCATGCAACAGAAGTGTAGTATGAGTACCAAATAAATAGTACTCAGTAAGTAATTGCCAACTGAGCTTCAAAGATAAAGAAGATATATACAACATAAAAACATAATGAAAAATACACCCAAAAGTCCATAAATCATATGACAAGTCAATGAGAAAATAAGGAACAACTATCATGTTCATGTCCAAGAGTCTAACTTAATAAGACTAAGGAAGCATCCGGGTGAACTATCCTATTCCAGTTACATTCAATATGCATCAATGTTATACCGTATATTCTAGTTCAATAAATGAATAAAGAGCGAACGAAAGATACGTAGTAATATATAAGGTGAAGAAACGACTATACAATATAAATAACAAAAGAAGGGACATATAGTAGTACCGTAGCTTCATGTAGCTAGATATATATAGGCATATATATACATATAAACATAAGGTCATCTCAAAGAATAACCTACATCATTATATTCTCATTTTGAGACCTCATTATAATACTATTAGGATTTAAATACTATCATACTCGGGCTTTCTAATCCATATGACTAGACATGAAATAATCGTGCATAGTAATGCAATCATAAGATATGAGAGGCCAAAGATATACCTCAAATCCTGATACCGGATCAATGACCAATCTATCATAAACTAGCCATAATAATAATCATAACAATGATAACAACAATATCAATAACAACATGAATAACCAGCTACTCCGAACAACCTAATACCTAGCCGAGCTAATATGTACCCCCACTACCCCAGGTTCGGAAGGCTCAATCAACATACAACAACATAAGGCATATTATTCACCCATATGTATATGCAACTATCCCATACTGGCTGATAATTATAGGTGCATACTAGTGATAGGCGATGCACATGAAGGAATAAATATAAAGTACACAATCAATATCACAACTCATCATAGCTGTCCTCATCATAACTATCATCATCGTAATCAACCTCCAGCCTTGTCGGGTATTAACACATCATCAATATATCCTTCGATCTTGCTGGGTATCAACATCATCATAACAATATACTTCAGCTTTACCGAGTATCAATAGAACCTTCGGCCTTGCGGGGTATCAATACATCATCAATAGTATCCTCCGTCTTTGTCGGGTATCAACATATCATCAATATATCCTCCGGCCTTGCTGTGTATCAGCATCATCACAATAGTATCCTCCGATCTTGTCGGGTATCAATATCATCAACTAGTATCCTACGGCCTTGTCGGGTATCAATATTATCACAATAGTATCCTCCGGCCATATCGGGTATCAATATCATCACAATAGTATCCTCCAGCCTTGCCGGGTATCAATATCATCACAATTACCATTATCAAATAGGATTTACTAAAATACTCATAATCATAGACATATCACCATAGAATATCTATCTAGTCAATACTTCCCAAGTACTCGTTATTAGCTAACCAACACTTATTATTATAAAATAACTAGTTCGCAAGTCATCACATAACCTTTAGTTATCATCCTAAACCTTATCCTTCACATAATCCTTATTCACGGGATAAAAACTAACCACTATTTATTTAATAGTCAATATCTAACATCTAGTCAAGGTTCATCATTAGACCAAAACCGTTATTTACCCACCATTCATTATTATCAACTAATCATCCTATATCCGTTAATCATTACTAGACAACACATTACTATGTGACACCTAACCATCTTTTATTAACTGACACCATTCATTAATTAACCATCGTAGTTACCATATTTCAACTAAGTAATATTCATTAACTAATATATTAGATTTCTAGCCATCAAGTGTTATAGTCCCCAAATAGACAACTAGTTACCACATAGCTTAACCATCTAACAAGAAGAGCAGTCATAAGATCACAGTTCAGCTATAATCATATCATTTATAATGGTAATAATCATGAACGTACCAAATCTATGTATGTCATCACCAGTATTCAATCAGTGAAATAATAAGCATTGTACCACATCTTCCTCCATCCTATACTGAAGAGTATACATATTCATATTTATAAACCGTAATCACATCACCACATATAATGATAAACACTTCTCATCTATTGAATCAATATCATAACATGGCCCTTGGCCTATTAATTTATCCAGAATAATCACAACATCATAATCACAGCCTTAGGCCCATACACATATCTGGGACTCATATCAATAATCATATTTATAAGCCATAGCATACCTATAATCATCTCACATATACGAGGCATAATATGAATAAGCATGTAATCATCTCTCACATAAGAGGCATCTAATATCTAGGAGGCATAATATATATAGACATTTAATCGTCTATAAGATATTATATATCTATAGGTCAAACATCATGACTACGAGGAATATAGCTTCTCAAGGCCAATTTACATATCCAAGAGGAATATCATCTCTTTAAGTTCAACAATCATGACTAAAGAAAATAGCAACTCTATAAGCCAATCATCAAGTCTAAGAAGAAATAGCATCTCTATAAGTCAATCATCAAGTCTAAAAGGAAATAATATCTCTATAGGCCAATCATCAAGTCTAAAAGAAAATAGCATCTCTATAGGCAACATAACGTATCTAGTAGGAATATCATCTCTAAATGCCCAATATCAC